>NW_006921642.1:5218170-5238096 GCF_000298275.1 Orycteropus afer afer
TTTACCAAGCATGATATCCTTCTCCAGGGAATGGTCTCTTCTGACAACATGACCAAAGTAGGTGAGAAGAAGTCTGGCATTTTCACTTTCAATAGCTTTTGTCAAAAGTCTTGAAGAAAGATAAGGAACATCTAGGCATGAGTCCATATGTAAGACAGCTTCTATCTGGCTTAGTAATGGATATTGTAGTAGGAAAATCAACCATTTGATAGATGGCTGGTAAAAGCTAGGCAGACCTCTAGAGGTCTATTACTTGAGCTTCTTAGGTCAACAAGAGTAAAAGTAGAGACAAGATCCAAACTGTTGACTTGAAATAAGTAGTTTTCAACCTTGGTAAATTTGATGCCTCCTGTTAATAATAAATATTTTTATCCATGCTTTCTGCCATGAATGAAGTTTAAAGATGATATAACTTGCTTATGTATGTTGTTGTTGTGTGCCGTCGAGTCGGCCCCGACTCATAGCGACCCCTCCTTGGGTTTCCGAGGCAGCATCACTACGGAAGTAGGATTGCCCAACTTCCTTCCAAGGAGTGGCTGGTGGGTTTGAACTGCCAGCCTTCTGGTTAGCAGTCAAGTGCTTTAGCCACTATGCTACCAGAGCTCCTAAAAGCTTGAGTGCCTTACTGTATTTTAAAGAAAAGCAGGAAAGTAATAATAATAAGGTAAATACTCGTGAGTAGCTGCAATCGAAGAACACTGAAATGTCCAGCTATTTGTACCCTCTCTAGTTGCAGGCCTTCCAGCACTCTTGGTACATGCCCTGAAATGTCAGTAGCACGTCTACTTATTTTGACAAAAACAATCCCACAAATTTACAAAATGCCCTAGAAGGATATTACCACCCCTTTGAGAATTCCTGCATTTAATTATTTCAGAGTTAAACTTTTTGAGGACACTTCTTTTCCTCTACCTTGTAAAATAGTGTTTTTGCTCTTTTTCTTTTGCTAATGGCAATGCACTATTTCTCTAGCAATGTTCGCAAATTCTGAGGTAAATTTATGTCCATTAAAACTCTTTGAATAAAATTGTGATTATGACTAAAGTAAAATGCACTAAGCAAAAAGACAATTAAAAAAAAAAAAAAACCTCACTGCTGTTGAGTCGGATCTGACTCATAGTGACTCCTCCTTGGATTTCTGAGGCTGTTATCACTACAGAAGTAGATTGCCCAACCTTCCTTCTGAGGAGTGGCTGGCAGGTGTGAACCACCAACCTTCTGGTTAGCAGTCAAATACCTTAGGCACTATGCCACCAGAGCTCCCAAAAAGACAATAGAACCGCCTATAATTATATCACCTAAAAATAGCCACAGTTATTATATGACTTACTAATTTGGCCACATAGTGTATGCTTTGATAATGTCTTTGTATTTGTTGTTGACTTAAAAATATATTGGTCTGACAACATTTTAACTGACTGAGCAATATAAAACATCATTAAAAATATAGAGACAACAGAAATTATGTGGTACATAGCATCGACTCTGAAGTATTCATGTCAAAAACTCAAACTTGCATATAATCAAATATATATCCCTATATTCTAATTTGCAGAATATGCAGAGATTAGAGAAACAAGGTAAATGATAAGAGCATAGAGTTAGCAAAATGAAGAATGTGAGACATTCTACATTAAAATAAACCATCTTCTTTTCTTATAAATAAAAATGACAAATAAATGGAGGGAGAACTGTTATAGATTATAGAGACTTAAACATCAACAAAATGTAATTTGTGGACCTTGTTTTGTGCCATTGAGTCAATTCTGACTCACACGACCATATAGAACAAAGTAGAGCTGTCCTACAGGATTTCCTAGGTTGTAATCTTTATGGATCACTATGAGTCGAGTCAGACTCAATGGCAAATAACAACAACAATCTTTATGGGAGTAGATTGCCAAGTCTTTCTCCCGTTGAACTGCTGATTTCAAACTGCTGAACTTTTGATTAGCAACTGAGTGCATAACCACTGTGCCACCACTCCTATGTGGACCTTATTTGGATACAAATTCTAACAAATAGATTGTGAAAAGATGTTTTTTGAGACAATTGGGATGATTTAAACATAGATTTCATATTAGATTGTTGTTGTTGTTATGTGCCGTCGAGTTGGCCCCGACTCATAGCGACCCCTCCTTGGGTTTCCGAGGCAGTATCACTACGGAAGTAGGATTGCCCAACCTTCCTTCCGAGGAGTGGCTGGTGGGTTTGAACCGCCAGCCTTCTGGTTAGCAGTCAAGTGCTTTAGCCACTATGCTACCAGAGCTCCCTGATATTAGATTATATTAAATAATTTTGTTGTTTTTATGCTAAGGGAATTCTGTTATATTAAGAGAAATGTTCATATCTGCTAGTAATACGTATCTTAATAATTACAGATATATGATATGGTATCTGAGATTTGTTTTAATATACGTAGTATATACTTCTGTTGCCAGCTATGATGGACTCAGAGCAAAAGAACTCTTCTATTGTTAAAAATCAGAAAAGCTAAATATAATACAAACATTATCCTGCAAAAAATAAACAAAGAATAACAATAAATATCTGTTCAGAAGTATCAGAAAGCAACAAAGGCAGCCAAAATTTAAGAGTCCAAGATCCCTGAGAGAACAGAAAATCATGGAACTGAGCCTCAAATTTCATGCTGTGTTTTCCCTTGAGGCTTTTTAGTGCCTTTTAAATTATTCTGGACAAGAGGCTAAGAAACCAAGAAGAAAGCTTAGCAGAAAGCAATGGCTAAGCAGCGCTTTAGGCTATCTCACGGCACTGGGGAGACTAAAATTGATATTCAGGGTAACAAACCAGCTAGGATTTGTGAGACCAATTCCAAAAGAGAAAGATTAGAAAAGTAAGCATGGCAGTCTGAGCCACATTTTCACTTGAGGGACACACTGACTTCTAGAAGGCCAAAAGGAGGAATTATCAAGGAAATAGTTAAGCTAAGGAGCTCAGGAGTAAGCAGGGATTTTACAAATTTCATTGGACTGGAGAGACACAACTTGGAGTTTAGGGCCTGCAAAGGAGGAAGAGCACTGTTCAGTGTCCTACACTTTCAGTTGAAAAGTCTGAATACCTGAAAGATTATAGCCTAAGCAAAAGTGTAAATGAGGAATCAACCATGATTTTACAATCTGAAACCCTAAATCAGTCTCAAAACCAGGAGGCATCCTTTTCACTCATAGGCTTGTTGTGTGGTTGTTGTTCGGTCCCGTTGAGTCAGCTCTGACTCGTAGCGACCCTATGCACAACAGAATGAAACACTGCCCGGTCTTGTACTATCATCACGATTTTTGCTGTGCTCGAGCCCATTGTTGGAGTCACTGGGTCAATCCATCTTGTTAAGAGTTTTCCCCTTTCTTGCTGATTGTAAACCCTCCACTTTACCATGCATGATATCCTTCTCCAAGGAATGATCCCTTCTCACAATATAAACAAAGTAGGGGAGACAAAGTCTGGCCATTCTCGCTTCTAAAGAGCATTCCAGCTGCACTCATAGACTAGAAAGAAAAAAAAAATCATAATCAAGGGGAAGACTATATCCATATATTATAGTATTCAATCTCTGAATGGATAAAGAGGATAATTCTTTATTCTTCTGTTGATTAAAACTATGTACTCACAAAGATACGTTTTTTGTTTTTTACTTTTTATTGTAATCTGGGTGAAACTTTACAAAGTGGACTATCTTACATTCAGCAGTTCATACACAATTTGATTTGTGACACTGTTTACATTTCCCGCAGTATAAGAGCTCTTCTCCCACCTCCTCTCTGCAAACGCTGCCCTTCTGATCTCCCACGGTTGTTCTAAGGAGTGGATCTCCCTGGTGTAGGTAGGTATTCAGTTCATAGGCCTGTTCATTATTTGGCTGAGAGTTAAGCCACAAGAAGTGAGTTCAGTTCCAGACATGAAGGTTAATTTGAGGCCATAGTCTCAGGAGTTTCACCAGTCCATCAGACCAGTAAGCCTGATCTTTTTTTGTTATTGTTTTTTACTTTATAATTTTGAGTTTTGTTCCACATTTTTCTCCCTTTCCATGCAGGGTTCTCCAATTCTAATCCCTTTCTGAGTGGTTGGCACTGGTGGCTGGTTACCATCTAGTTCTTCTGGTTCAGGGTCATATAGTCTGAAGTTCTCATGGTCCTTTAGTCCTTTGAACTATTTCCATGTGTCTTTGATTTTCTTCACTCTTTGCTCCAGACAAGGAGAGACCAATAGCTGCATCTCAGATGGCTACTTGCAAGCCTTTAAGGCCTCAGTCTCTACTCAGTGAAGTAAGATGTAGAAAAATATTTTTGTATACTCTGTTGTGCCAATTGAGGTCAATGTCCCCTGAGACCATGATCCCCAGCCCACAGACCCAGTGACTCACTCCCTCAAGGTGCTTAGTTGTGGCTAAGAAGTTATCCTAACTTTGGTCCCTGTTAGTTTTAAACTGCATATGACCATTTTCATAGGATGTACAAAAACATGTGCAGGAATATCATCTGCCAAACCTATGTATGGTTGTTGATATTTTCCCATTTGCCTATCCATCCCTGATCATCTTGCCTGTTACCTATGTAGCCATCTGTACATGAGTGTACTGATATTGCAGTATTGTGTATGCAATAGTATTTGCTTTTATCATCTGTACCTTTTGTGTATATCTCTGTGTACAAAAGATAGGTTTTCATTATTTATACAGGACATTCAGTATGCAATTAATAACCATATGTCAAAAGACAGGAAAATGAAAACAAAACAAAAATAGAAACAGCACCTCAAGTGATTCAAATATTAGACACATTAGAGACAGTCTAAAAAGTAACTGTGATTATTAAGTTCACAAATATAGACGACAACATGGAGAACTTCACAAGAAAATTGGAGTCTTTTAAACAAATATCCAAGGAAGATCTTCAATTGAAAAATACATCAACTGAAATAGATGTGTTTAATTGCAGATTAGCACAGCTGCAGGGAAAATTTGCCAGTGAAATTATCCTAGGACAAAAAAAGATTTAAAATACAGAAACATGCATAAGAGACAAAAGATATGGAGAAAAGTTCTCATATGTAAATAAAGTCCCAAAAGGGAAGAGAGAGAGAATAGGATAGAAGCAATATTTGAATACATAGGGTGCAAATAATAGTTAAAGAGATAATTAAAGAAAAACTTTAAAAAGAATATTCCATTTAAGAAAATTGTAAGAAAAATAAAAATGCAAAGAGAAATATTAATGACAGAGTAAAAAGATACAATACTTTCAGGCAATAGGACTGACAATAGCCTCTCAACAGAAATTATAAGAATCTGGAAGGTAATGGAATAATATCTTCAAAATACAGGAAGAAAATAATTGTATGAAGAATTCTATCCTCAGCAATATTAGCTATCCAAAAATGAAAGTAAAATATATTTGTGGGAAAACTATTGCTTAATCTATTATCAGTAGAAATTTATTTAAAAAAAAAATTCCTTAGATGTAAGATAATTATCACACACAGAGCATATACTTAAAGGAAAAGATGAATGACAATAAAATAAGTAAGTATAGAAATACATGTAAATGAATATTGCTTGTACAAAATAATAATAAACATATACATGGGTTTTCAAATATATGTATGATTAAAATGCAGACAAAAATTTAACAAATGTCAAGGAGAAAGGAATAATAACGTTAAAGCTTTTTATGGTCTGGTAAATGATAAAAGTACTTGTATTTATTAGACAACAATCACTCAAGTGTGCATGTTGTGATTTCTATGTTAATCATTAAAAAAATGGCAATAGAACGTTTAACTGATAAAATTAAGGAAGGAAAAATGAAATAGTAAAAATATTAGAGCCATCCAAAAGAAGGCAAAAAAAAAAAAAAAAAAAAAAGCGAGGGGATACAAAGGAACACAGGACAGATGAGATAAGTAGAAAATAAAAAGTAATACACTATATTTTACAGGTGGATAGATGAATGGACAGGCTGAGCTAATAGGTATGTCCATGCAGTGTGGAGTGTGCCTATGACTATGTATAGGGTTGATAGACAATGTTTCTACAAGTGTTTGTTGTTGTTGTTAAGTGCCGTTGAGTCTTTTCTGACTCATCGAGACCCCATGCACAGCAGAACGAAACACTGCCCGATCCTGCGCCAGCCCCACAATCCTTGCTATACTTGAGCCCATCATTACAGCCACCATGTCAATCCATCTCGTTGAAGGCCTTCCCCTCTTTCGTTGACCCTCCACCCTACCAAGCATGACATCCTTCTCCAGGGAATGGTCCCTTCTGACAACATGACCAAAATAGGTGAGATGAAGTCTGGCCATTCTTGCTTCCAAGGAGCATTCTGGCTGCACTTCCTCCAGGACAGATCTGTTAGTTCTTTTAGCAGTCCATTTTACTTTCAGCATTCTTCGCCAGCACCACAACTCAAAAGCATCAACTCTTTGATCTTCCTTATTCATTGTCCAGCTCTCACACGCATATGAGGCGATTGGAAATATCATGGCTTGTGTCAGGCGCACCTTAGTCCTCAAGGAGATATCCTTGCTCTTCAGCACTTGATACAGTTCCTTCCCAGTTGACTTTCCTAATGCTACACGTCGTCTAATGTCCTGACTGCTGCTCTCTTTGGCATTGATTGTAGAACCAAGCAACGTGAGTTCCTTGACAACCTCAATCTTCTCTCCGTTTATTGTGATGCTGCTCATTGGTCCAGTTGTGAGGATTTTTGTTTTCTTTATATTGAGACGTAATCCATACTGCAGACTGTATTCTTCACCCTTCATCAGTAGGTGCTTTAAGTCATCCTCACTTTCAGCAAGCAAAGTTGTATCATCTGCATATCTCAGGTTGTTAATGATTCTTCCTCCAATCCTGATACCATGTTTTTCTTCATATAGTCCAGCTTCTAGGATTATTTGTTCAGCATATAGATTGAATAAGTGTGGAGAAAGAATACAACCCTGATGCACTCCCTTCTTGATTTTAAACCATGTAGTGTCCCCTTGTTCTGTTTGAACAACAGCCTCCTGGTCAAGGTACAGATTCCTCATGAGTACAATCAAGTGCTCGGGAATTCCCATTCTTCTCAATGTTATCCATAATTTGTCATGATCCACACAATCAAATGCCTTTGCATAGTCAATAAAACACAAGTAAACATCTTTCTGGTATTCTTTGCCTTGAGCCAAGATCCATCTGACAACAGCTATGCTATCCCTTGTTCCACGTCCTCTTCTGAATCCAGCTTGAACCTCTAGAAGTTCTCTGACAATATACTGCTGCAAATGTTTCTGAATTATCTTCAGTAAGATCTTACTTGCATGCGATATTAATGATATTGTTCTATAATTTCCACATTCTGTAGGATCACCTTTCTTTGGAATGGGCACATTCTGGTTTCATAGTCATGTAGGCTGAGGAACGCATGGTGTACAAGTCGCTTGGACTAATTGCTTCCATGAAATCTTTGGTTTTATTCATTCATCTTTGCTCTGGATGAGGAGAGACCCATTCTTGCACTAGGTGGCCTCTTGCAAGCTTTTAAGATCCTGGTCACTACTCACTAGAGTAAGATGTAGAACAATGTTTTGTGTAGTATGTTATGCCAATTACGTTTGATGTCCCCTGGGACTATGGTCCCAAGCACACATGTCCAACTACTTGCTCATTCTGGGTAACTGGCTGTGGCCAAGAAGTGACTACAACCTTTCCCTTGTCAGCTCTTTCTGTATACCTAGAAATTCTTACAAAACATACCAATAGATACACTCCTTGGAGAGAACAATCGTGGGAGAATAGAAGGGCTATGTATGCACAGGGACAGCTCAGGGGCAGGAGTGCATGGAGAGAAGGACACTGGGAAGAGGTTACTATGGGGAGGCAGAGGGAGGGGAACTATTGCATTGTGGAAAATTTCAGTCAATGTCATGAGACAAAGTATATGTGAGTTGGTGGATGGAAAGTGAATTTTCTCTGTAAGCTTTCACCCACATCACAATTAAGAGAGAGAGAGAGAGAGAGAGTGAGAGAGAGAGAAAGAGAGAAGGATTTCGGTATATTTAATCCCAAATAAGTCGTGAATGGACATTTGATACTGTTAAGAAGGCAGCAGTCCTAAAAGTGTTCTACAGATTCAATACAATGCCTATGAAAATTCAAGGTACATTTTTTTCAGAAATTTACAGACTAATCCTAAAATTCTTGGGGAAAAGCAAGGGAACAAAAATAGCGACAAGAAGTTATATTCTTTAGTTTCCAAAAATATTTTATAATATTCATGGTGTTGGACTTATACCATTCTTGTTCAATTTATTCCTAAGACTTTCTATAATTTATGTCACTACTGTATGATATCCCATCCTGTTCTCATTTCTATGTGCTTATTAACGTAATTTAGAAAATCCATAACAATGATCTATGTAAAAATTCTGAAGAATCAATAAAGAAACTCCCAGAACTCATTCAATTTTAGAAAGGTTTCAGGATACAAGATTCATATTAAAAAACCAATTGCTTTTCAATATATCAGTGAACAACTGGAATATGAAATTAAAAACATGACACTATTTACAATACTAGAAATGGAATATACCACTTGCACATCAAATTGACTCCAACTCGCAGAGACCCAATGCGTATCAGAAAGGAAGTGTGCTCCATAAAGTTTTCAGTGTCTGATTGTTTGGAAGTAGATCACCAGTAATTTCTTTGGAGGCAACTTTTGGGTGGACTCCAACCTCCAAACTTCAACTCTTGGTGACCCCATGTCTAATGGAATAAAATGCTGCATCGTCCTTTGCCATCTCCATGATTGGCTAAGGACTAAATCATAGGGTTCTCATTGATTTCAGAAGTAGATTGCCAGGCCTCTGTTTAGACAGCTGAAACCTTTTCAGCATATAGTAACATGCCTGACACATGGGTGGTGGTTGAGCACGAGGTGCATTGGCTCAGAATTGAGTCTGGGTCTTAGGCATGGAAGGTGAGAATTCATCTGTGGGTTGTTGTTGTTGTTGTTGTTTTGCCGTCGAGTCTGACCCGACTCATAGCGACCCCTCCTTGGGTTTCCGAGGCAGTATCACTATGGAATTAGATTGCCCCATCTTCCTTCTAGGAGTGGCTGGTAGATTTGAACCGCCAGCCTTCTGGTTAGCAGTCAAGTGCCATAGCCACTATGCTACCAGAGCTCCATCTGTGGGTAGTAACATCTAATTGCCATTTTAATTGACATGTCCCTGATGAGTGCTGGTGGTGTTAGGTGCTGTCGATTTGGCTCCAGCTCACAGCGACCCTATGTACAGCAGAACAAAACACTGTGTCAGCCTCACAATCCTTGCTAAACCTGAGCTCATCATTGTAGCCACTTTGTCAATCCATCTTGTTGAGGGACTTCCCCTCTTTCGTTGACCCTCCATTTTACCAAGCTTGATATTCTGCTCCAGGGAATGGTCCCTTCTGACAGCATGACCAAAGTAGGTAAGATGAAGTCTGGTCATTCTCTCTTCCAAGGAGAATTCAGGGTACACTTTTTCTAGGACAGATTTGTTAGTTCTTTTAGCAGTCCATGGTACTTGCAATATTATTCACCAACACCACAACTCAAAAGCATCAACTCTTTTTTGATCTTCCTTATTTATTGTCCAGCTTTCACATGCACATGAGATGATTGAAAATACCATGGCTTGGGTTAGGCGCACCGTAATCTTCAAGGAGGAGCTCTGGTAGCATAGTGTTTAAGGCACTTGACTGCTAACCAGACGGCTGGCGGTTCAAACCCACAAGCCACTCCTCGGAAGGAAGGTTGGGCGATCTACTTTCGTAGTGATACTGCCTCAGCAACCTAAGGAGGGGTCGCTATGAGTCGGGGCCGACTCAATGGCACACAACAACAACAACAACAGTCTTCAAGGAGACATCTTTGCTCTTCAGCCCTTTAAAGAGGTCTTTTCCAGTAGATTTGCCCAGTGCAATATGTCACCTGATGTCTTGACAGATGCTTCCACTGGTGTTGATTCTAGAACCAAGTAATATGAAGTCCTTGACAACTTCACTCTTTTCTCTATTTATTGTGATGCTGCTTATATGTCCACTTGTGAGGACTTTTGTTTTCTTTATATTGAGGTGTAATCCATACTGCAGACTGTAGTCTTTAAGCTTTTTCAGTAAGTGCTTCAAGTCATCTTCGCTTTCAGCAAGCAAGGTTGTGCCATCTGCCTATCGCAGGTAGTTAATGAGTCTTCCTCCAATTCTGATGCCACATTCTTTTCCATATAGTCCAGCTTCTCGGATTATTTGCTTAGCATACAGATTGAATAAGTATGGTGAAAGGATACAACCTTGATGAACTCCCTTCCTGATTTTAAACCATGCAGTATCTCCTTGTTCTGTTTGAACAGCAGCCTCCTGATTTATGTATAGGTTACTCATGAGTACAATTAAATGTTCTGGAATTCCCATTCTTCTCAGTGTTATCCATAATTTGTTAGGATCCACACAATCAAATGCTTTTTCATAGGCAATAAAACACAAGTAAACATCTTTCTGGTTTTCTTTCCTTTCAGCCAAGATTCATCTGATATCAGCAATGATATCCCTTGTTCCATGTCCTCTTCTGAATCCATCTTGCACTCTGGAAGTTCTTTGTTAATATACTGCTGCAAACATTTTTGGATTATCTTCAGCAAGATTTTACTTGTGTGTGATATTAATAATATTGTTCAATAATTTCCTTATTCTGTGGGATCACCTTTCTTTGGAATGGGGACAAATATGGATCTCTTCCAGTCAGTTGGCCAGGTAGCTGTCTTCCAAATCTCTTGGCATAAATGAGTAAGTGCCTCCAATATGGCATCCGTTTGTTGAAACATCTCAATGGGTATTCCATCAATTCCTGGAGCCTTGTTTTTCACCAATTCCTTCAGTGCAACTCGACTCTTCCTTCACCATTGATTCTTGATAATAGATGATCATCTACCAAATCTTTTTGATACAGTGAGTCTGTATTCCTTCCATCTTCTTTGGATGTTTCTTGCATCATTCAATATATTGCCCATAGAATTTTTCAATATCGCCACTCAAGGCTTAAATACTTTTTTCAGTTCTTTCAGCTTGAGAAATGCCAAGTGTGTGCTTTCCTTTTGGTTTTCTAACTCCAGGTCTTTGCATATTTCGTAATAGACTTGTCTTCTCGAACTACTCTTTAAAACCTTCTGTTCACCTCTTTTATCTTGTCGTTTCTTCCATTGCTTTAGCTACTCTCCATTCAAGGGCAAGTTTCAGAGTCTCTTCTGACAACCATTTTGGTCTTCCTTTCCTATCTTTTTAATGACCATTTGCTTTTCTTCCTTTTCTGTCTTTTTAATGACCTTTTGCTTTCTTCATGGATGATGTTTTGATGTCATCCCACAATTCCTCTCATTTTCAGTCATTGGTGTTCAATGTATTAGATCAATTTTTTAGATGGTCTCTAAATTCAGGAGGGATATATTCAAGATCATATTTTAGCTCTTGAAGAATTGTTAATTGTCTTCAACTTCAAGTTGAACTTGCATATGAGTAGTTGATGGTATGTTCCACTATCAGCTCCTGGCCTTGTTTTGCCTGAAGTGATTGAATTTTCCATTGCTTCTTGCCACAGATGTAGTCAATCTGATTCCTGTGTACTTCCTCTGGCAAAGTCCACATGTATAACCACTGTTTGTGTTGTTGAAAAAATGTATTTGCAGTGAATAAGTCATTGGTCTTGTAATTCTATCATTTGATCTCCAGTGTTATTTCTATCACCAAGGCCACATTTCCAACCACTGGTGATTCTTCTTTGTTTCCAACTTGTACATTCCAATCACCACTGATAATTAACACATTTTGATTGCAGGTTTGGTCAATTTCAGACTGCACAAGTTGGTAAAAATCTTCAACTGCCTTATCTTTTTGCTTGGTGTTTGGTGCATAAATTTCAGTAGTAGTAGTATTAAATAGTTTTCTTTGTAGGTGTATGGATATTATGCTAACACTGACAAAATTATACTTTTGACAGATCTTGAAACATTCTTTGTGATGATGAATGCCACACCATTTCTCTTCTACTTTGCATTCCCAGCATAGTGGATCATTTGTTTGTCTGATTCAAAATGGCCAAAACCAGTCCATTTCAGCTCATTAATGCCTAGGGTATTGATCGTTATGTTTTCCATTTCATTTTTGACAACATGCAATTTTCCTAGATTCATACTTCGTACATTCTGTGTTTCAATTATTAGTGGCTGTTTGCAGCTGTTTCTTCTCATTTTGAGTCATGTCGCATCAGCAAATGGAGGTCTGGAAAGGTTTACTCTTTCCACGCCATTAAAGTCAGCTCTACTCTGAGGAGGCAGCTCTTCCCCCTTCATATCTTGAGTGTCTTCTGGCCTGAGGTGCTCATCATCTGGCACTATATCAGACAATGTTTTAGGGCTATTCATAAAGTTTTCCAGTAATATATCAAACAGTGTTTCACTGCTATTTCTAAGTTTTTCACTGGCTAGTTCTTTGAGAAGTGGATGACCTCTTCCTTCTTCTGAATCTGTCTTATTCTGGAAGCTCTGCTGAAACCTGTCCACCATGGGTAACCTTGCTGGCATTTGCATAACAGTGGCATAGTCTCCAGCCTCACAGCAAGATGCAACCCACCATAGTACGAAAAACTGACAGACAAGTTTGTCTTAGTTGTTCTAAATTGCTCCTATCGTTTCCTGGTCTCCCTTAGCTGTTCCAAACCACTGCCGTCTTGTTTCCCGGTGTCCCTTAGTTGTTCCAAACCTCCACAGGTTTGGATGAATAATGCTGTTGAATTCTTTTTCGTATGCTTCCTGGACATTTGATTATCTTCTGTGAAATGCCTTCTAAGCATCATTATTATGTAAAGATCTGGATATAATCCCAATATGCAGTGAAGTTTGAGAATTATATATTAGAAGATGTTAGGATTTGGGATGTATCATTCATGACTTTGTAATACTAGTTTCAATTTCTGTCCTTTTATCTCATGCTACTTCCTATAGGCTCCAGAGATTATTGTTTGAACTCACTAAATTATCTTTTAGAGGTAAACATTTCCATGATGTTTAGTTATTTATTTTTTGTGTATAAAGTATTGCTATCTTGCATCTCTCTGAGAGTATAAAATACCTTTCACTAATTTCTCATTCTGCCAACAATTCTCTCATTAAAAAAAAAAAAAAAAAATTATTTCTCTTTCAGAGTGTTTTTTTGTTGTTGTTGCTGTTGTTTTGTTTTTTTGCTCTTTATTCAGTTCTCAACTTTGTGGTTGAGATAAAAACAGCCTGCTGTGTCTGATTGCCCAGCTTCCTTGAAGTGAGAATTGAACCCTGATGTTAAAGCTGTATCTTTGACCTATTTTACTCAGAATAAGACAAGTTTGGATTTCATAACGGGTAAGGTAACTCATTTGCTATGTGGATTTCCCTATTTTGCCAGGACATTGTTAATAATCGGAATAATGTTTTGTCTCTCTTATTTAAGCTTTTGTGCCCATTACTTTTATCTCAGGGTCAATTCCTCATCATTGTTTTCTGGCCCAAAGGAAGTATTTGCTTCCAAAAATGTAGTTGTGAGTGTATGAAAGACTGGGTCCACCTAGCAACTTCAGCTGTGATACTCTAGCCAATTACACCATCAGTTAATAGTGGAAACCCTCCTCCTTCTGATACCTTCCACTTTATAGTACCAACGGTAGTCTCTTGAGCACATTTTGGTCAATGACATCATTCTTCAATATTTTCCAATATACTTTGTCTTTAAAATATTTTATTGTGTTTTAGGTGAAGTTTACACAGAAAACTACGGTTCTCTTTTAACAATTTTTGTACAAATTGTTCTGTGACATTGGTTACAATTTCTACAATGTGTCAGCATTCTCATTGTTTTCATTCTGCTTGTTCAGTTTCCACTGACCTACTTCCCTTCCCCTCCTTCCTTTTCATTTTTGCTTTTGGGGAAATGTTGACAATTCAGTCTCATATTGTTTAAGGGACATATCATTCATGGGTGATGTTGCTTGTTTCATAAGCCAATCTATTATTTGGCTGAAAGGTGACCTGCAGGAATAGTTTCAATTCCTAATTCAAAGAGTATCTTAATCCTATAGTCTTGGGGGTTCCTATAATTTCTATCGTTCCAGTAGGTATGGCTTTTTTTTTTTTTTTTTAAAGGGATTTGAATATTAATCTTCATTTTCTTTGCAATCTATCTGGGACTTTCTATTGTATCCCTGGTCAGAATGCTTGGTAGTGATAGCCAGGCACCAACTAGTTCTTCTGGTCTCTGGTTAGAAGTGGTCATAGTTCATGTGGGCTATTGGTGGGATTAGATTCTTCTTTGAATCTTTAGTTTCCTTCATTTCCCTTTGCTCCAGATGAGTAGAGACCAATAGTTGCATCTTAGATGGCTGCTTACAAGCTACTAACCAAACTTGGAGGTAGAACATTATCTGTGTGAACTATATTATGCCAATTGACTAAGTTATTTCACCAGACTATAATCCCAAGTCTTTTAATTCAGTAAACCAATCACACAAGACATTTGGGAAGTCTCCATAACTGTGTAACCTATGTACTTTTTATTTATGAATATATATGTAGCACACATAAGCACATATATATGTGTGCCTAAAGATACACCTGTACATGCACATGTATGCATTCATATATATCTTACACATATATGCATGCACATCTACCTATGTAACCACACACATATTTTTGATTGTTACTATTGTTGCAAAGTTTACATGTATATAGCATTCACCAAAGTTGTCCCTTTTTCTTATGTTCTTCTTAATATCTTCATTTACCTTGGTCAAGTTGTGCAGGCTTCACACGTAGTTGGTATTGCCTTTCACATAATCAAAAATAACAAGTGTACTAGCTAGGAACTGATTCCTCCTCCCTCCCACTGCCAACCCTGGAAACCATCAAAGAACACTTCTTTCTGGGTGTATATCTATTCTTGACTCTTTATAATGAAAAAATATAAAATATTTTCCTTTTGTGATTGGCTTATTTCACTCAACATAATGTTCTTCAAATTCATCTGTGTTATAAAATGTTTCATGAACTTCTCATTATTCTTTATAGTTGTGTGGTATTCCACTGTATATGTTGTTGCTGTTGTTATTTGCCGTCGAATTGGATCCGACTCATAAAACCCCTCCTTGGGTTTCCGAGGCAGTATCACTATGGAAGTAGATTGCCCACCCTTCCTTCTGAGGTATGTATGTACTACAATTTGTTTATCCATTCATTCACTGATATTCCCTTAGGTTATTTCCTTTTTTTTTTTTTTGCTATTGTGAATAGTGTTTCAATGAATATAAGTGTGCATATGTCTATTTGTGTCACTGCCTCTATATTTCTTGGATATATACCTAGGGATGGTATTGCTGGATCATAAGGTATTTCCATTTCTAGCTTTGTGAGGAAGCACCATACTATTCACCATTATGATTGCACCATTTTAAATTCTCACTAGCAGTGTATAAAATTCTAGCCTCCCCACAACCTCATCAGCATTTGTTCTTTTTTTTTTTATCATTACCATTTTTTTAGGGTGAGATGGTACATCATTATAGTTTTGACTTACATCTTTCTAATGGCTAATGATTTTGAGCATCTTGTGATGGTTATGTTTGTATGTCAACTTGGCTGGGCCTGGTTTAGTGGCTGGGCAGCTGGTGGTAGTTATTCCCCATGATGAGACTGGCAATCAGCTCCATGGTGGGATCTACTACAAGCAGCTGAGTAGCTGACTTTGGGAATGTGATCTTCTTGTGTATAAGGGGAAGCTTTGAGAATGGTCTCTAGCCTATGGCACGCTTGGGCCCTGCATGTAGCTGTGTCATTGCTCAGCAGCCTGCTATGCTCTGCTGACCTTGGGACTTACAATGGACTTAAGTCAATGGCCTGCCATGTGGTAATATCGGGACTGTGCCTTTTCACTTGTCAGCCTTGGGATTTCTCAGCCTCAGCCGCCAGCAGCTGTCTGAGTGAAGAAATTCCTCTAGCTCCAGTGGGCCGGGAGTAGGAGGCAGAGCTGGACACCAAGTTTGAGGGGCTTTCACCTAGCCCCTAGAGCCTGGCACTTTGAACTTGAACTTAAAGTCTCCAAATTGTAAGAATAAACTCCTGTTTGTTATGGCCATCCCATTTGTGGTATATTCCTGTCAGAGTTGTACTAGGTAACTAGAACACATCTTTTCATGTAGTTTTTGACCACCTGAATGTCCTCTTTGGTGAAGGTTTGTTCATGTCCTTTGCCAATTTTTTCAATTGGTTTTTTTGGCATTTTGCTCCGAGTTATTGACTTTTTTAAAAATATATTTTAGAGATTAGATCCTTCTCAGATGCGTCTTTGCTGAAGATTCTTTCCCATCTGTCAGTTCTCTTTTTACTTTCTTGGTAAAGTCTTCTGATGAGTACTTAATTTGTAAGAGGTCATAATTATCTAAATTATCTTCTGTTGTTTGTGCAGTTTTAGTTGTGTTTGATATGCTAATTATGCTGAAAAATAAGTCCCCTAGTTTTGCCTCTGTACTGTCTTCCAGGAAGTTTATAGTTTTGGCTTTTACATTTAGGTCTTTGATTATTATTTTTTTTAAATTGTGATTTGGGTGAAAGTTTACAGAGCAAATTCATTTTCCATACAGCAGTTCATATACATTTTGTCTTATGACATTGACTGCAATTACCCACAATGTAACAGCTCTCTTCCTACTTCCTCCCCATATTTATCTCTTCTCTGTGTCCTTCCCTTCTGTGTACTCCCTCCACCCAACTGTCTCCCTGTCCATATCCTGCTCTTCTGTTCTCCCATGATTGATTGCTCCAAGTAGTGCATATACCTAATGTAAATATTCAGCCTGTATGCCTTTCTCTACTATTTGGATGGAAGCCACAGTAGTGAGTTCAATTCCAGATCTGAAGGGTACCTAAGGGCCATAGTCTAAGGGGTCTCACCAGGCTCTTTCAGATGAGCAAATCTGGTCTTTTCCTTTTTTTATGATTTTGAGTTTTGTTCCACCTTTTTCTCCCACTCTATCAAGGATCTCCTATGCAGATTTCCCCTGAGTGGTTGACAGGGGTCGCTGGACGTCATCTAGTTCTTCTGGCCTCACGATCATATTGGCGGAGGATTGCATGATAAACCAGTCCCTTGGATTAATTGTTTTCATGCATCTGGTTTTCTACATTCTCCTTTGTTCTGGATGGGGAGAGACCCATCATTGCATCTAGATGGTTGCTTGGAAACTTTTAAGATCCCAGTCACTACTCAGCACAGTAGGATGTGGAATGTTGGAATGTGGAATGTGGAGCTACACAATGTTTTTGTGTGGTATGTTACACCAATTGAGCTTGATGTCCCCTGCATCTATGGTCCCAAGCCCACAGATCCAACTGCTCTCTCCCTCCAGGTAGTGGCTGTGGCCAAAAAGTCACCACAGCCTTGTCCCTTGTCAGCTCTACTATATACCTGGATATTCTTACAGCACATAAAAATACACTTGTAGAAACAATGTCTGCCAACCCTATACGTGGTCATGGGCTCACTATCCTCTTCCTAGATATACCTGATTGTTCAGCGTGTCCACCCATCTATCCATCCATAGATCAGTGTTTGGTATCACTGACAATGCAGTCCTGAATATCCAAAAGAGTTCACCTTTGTTGTCTGTACCTCCCATGTACCTATCTTTGTCTTCCTCTCCTCAACGCCACCATGTTGGTCACTCACATTTGATACACTGCTCTTCCCTTCACCCAAATCAATATTTGTCTCCACCTATCTAGCAGTCTTCTCTCCCCTCCCCTCCCAACCCTGGTAACCAACAAAGAAAGCTTCCTTCCATATATAAATCTTTCCTTGACTTTACAATAATGAACAAATACAATATTTGTTCTTCTGTGATTGAATTATTTCACTCAGCATGAGGTCATCCCAGTTCATCCATGTTATATGGTGTTTTACAAATTCTACATTATTCTTTACTGTTGTATAGTATTTCATTGTGTGTGTGTGTACTATGGGTTGGTATCCATTCTTCTACTGATGGGCACCTAGGTTGTTTCCATCTTTTGGTATTGTAAGTAATGCTGAGATGAATATGGGTGTGCACATATTTGTTCTTGTCCTGGCTCTCACTTCTTAAGGATACATACCTAGTAATGGGATTGCTGAATCAAATGGTATTTCTAATTCCATTTTTTAAGGAATCACTGTACTGCTTTCCATAGTGGCTGTATCATTTTATAGTCCCACAAGCAGTGTATGAGAGTCCCAATCTCTCCACATCCTCACCAGCATTTTTAATTTTCTGTATTAAACTTTGTTATTAGTATTGGGGCAAGATGGTATCTCATTGTTGTTTTGATTTGTATCTCTCTAATGGCTAATGATCATGAACATTTCTTCATATGTTTGTTGGCTGCCTGAATATTCCCTTTAGTGAAGTGTCTGTTCATGTCTTCTGCCCATTTTTAAATTGGATTGTTTGTCTTTTTGTTGTTGAGGTACTGGAGTTTTCTATAAATTTTAGAGATAAATCCATTGTCAGATATGTCATTGCAAAATATTTTTTTCCCAATCTGTAGGTTCTCTTTGGACTCTTTTGGAGAAGTCTTTGAAAGCACATAAAAATTTTATTTTTAGGAGGTCTCACTCATCTAGTTTCTCTTCTCTTGTTTGTGCATTTTGGGTTATGCTTGATATGTTAAATTTGTCCCTAGTCTTTCCTTGAGGAACTTTATAGTTTTAGGTTTCACATTTAAGTCTTTGATGCATCTGGAGTTAGTTGGTGTGAAGTACGGAGCTTGTTTCATTTTTCTGTAAATGGATATCCAGTTTTGCCAGCACAATTTGTTAAAGAGATAATTTCTTTCCCATTTAATGTACTTCAGCCCTTTATAAAATATCAGCTGACCATCGGTCAAGGGATCTACTTCAAGATTCTAAATTCTATTCCTTTGGTCTATGTGTCTGTCATTGTACCAGTACCAAGCTCTTTTGACTACTGTGGCTGTACAGTAGGTTTTGAGATCTGGGAGTGTGACACCTCTTACTTTTTTGTTCTTCAATAGAGCTTTCCTTATCCAAAGTCTTTTTCCTTTCCATATAAAGTTAGTGATTGTTTTCTCTGTACCCTTAAAGAATATTGAAGTGATCTGGATTGGGATTGCATTGAATGTACAGATTGTGTTGGGTAGTAGTCACATTTTCACAATATTCCATCTTCCTATCCATGAGCATGGCATGTTCTTCCATTTATGTAGGTCTCTTATAGCTTCTTGAAGTAGTGTTTTGCAGTTTTCTTTGAACAGGTTTTTTGTGTCCCTGGTAAGATTTATTCCCAAATATTTTACTTTTTTTTTGGTGGCTATTGTAAATGGTATTGATTTCCTTATTTTCTTTTCAGAGACTGCTTTGCTGGTGTAGAGGAATCCAGTTGATTTTTGTATGTTGATCTTGTGTCCTACCACTATGATAAATCTCTCAAATAGTTCCAGTAATTTATTTGCTGAGTCTCTTGGGGTTTGTATAGGACCATATGTTTGATCCATTTTGAGTTAATTTTCATGCATGGTGTGAAGTATTAATCCTGTTTCATTTTTCTGCAAAAAGGTATATAGTTATGGCATCCTATTTATTAAAGAAACCACTTCTTCCCCATTCAATGGACTTCAACCCTTTGTCAAAAATCAGCTACCCATGTTGTTGTTGTTGTGAAGTGCCGTCAAGTCATTTCTGACTCATAGTGACCCCATGCACAGCAGAACGAAACATTGCCCGATCCCACGCCAGCCCCACAATCCCTGCTATACTTGAGCCCATCATTGCAGCCACCGTGTCAATCCATCTCGTTGAAGGCCTCCCCCTCTTTT
>NW_006921642.1:5249751-5251587 GCF_000298275.1 Orycteropus afer afer
TGTTCTCTAGCCCCAGGAATCTGCCAGAGCACTGTCTCTTTAAATATCCAAAATAGTCAAGCCACTTTTAATTCTTCAAAATGGCGGCATCCTCCAGACCGGCAAAAGTCCACAGCTCAGCCCGCCTTTCTCTTCACCTTCTCCGTTTATTCCCCAGCCACTGTGCATAGTCCTCCGTGCAGTCCGTGGCTAGCAGCGCTGATTTTTTGGTTAATTCTTAGCTCCTACCACCACTCGGGAATCTCCAAGCTGTCTGTGCTGTCAGGATTGCTCAGGATCACTGCCAGAGCACAGTTCCATATGTCTCCTTTTTGGTATTTCTTTGCAAATTCTTCTGCTAGTTGGCATTTAGTCCACTTCTATATCCTTCCCTTCAAGGCTCAGGGGTCCAGGATTATCTTCTGTATCTGTGTTAATTGGTTTCACTTTTCTATGTTGAAGAGGATCTGTACAGTCTTTCTGCCTAGTCCGCCATCTTGCTGGTCTCTGCTAACTGCTAACTCATTTCCTTTTTCTGCCTTATTGCTCTAGTGAGGACTACCAGTACAATATTGAATAAGAGTGGTGATGAAGGCTTTCAGAAGGCTGCAACTTAGTAAATGACTCAGACTGTGAATACTGCCTCATAAGCAGGAGCCTACTCCCCTTCTCATGTCCTGTTATCACCAATAAAAACTGTTTGCACCATAAAAAAAGAGAGAGAAAGAGAGATGGTGATGAAGGACATCTTTGTCTATCCTTGTTTCATTCTAGTTTTCAAGGGGAATGCTCTCACTCTCTCTTTGTAGAGAATAAAGTTGACTGTTGTTTTTGTATATATGCCTTAATTATGTAGAGGAATTCCCTTCCTTTCTCCTATATAATTTTGATTTTTGAGGAATTTTTGTTTCCCGTCCACTATGTATTCTAGTTTATTTTTCCAATGTGGTTATGATACATATCCAAATACTTAAAAAAAAAATTCTTCTAATACTTTGAGACAGCAGAGTGAAACTCTCACACATTTAGTTTTTCTTTAAATGAAATTCTGAAATGTTTGTAGATTTTAATGGACATTTTATGATACTTAAAAAAAAAAACTAAAGTAAATGGAATCAACACAAATAATTCAGAAATCTTTTAAAAAAACCCACACAATTCCTAGATTTTATTCAATTTAATTGTCTATGTCTTACATGTAAGTTAGGTATGCACTATGTAATTAGATAGTATACCAGGATGACTAAGACATAGATTCTAACTTCAATTATTTAAATATATAATACTCATACAGCATAGTAAGAATGAACTTGGAAGATCATATGGCATATTTGTGCAATGGCTAGTATCTCAGTGTTACAAATGGGTAAATTGCAGACGGAGAGGAGAGAAAGCAGATGAAGAGTAAGAATAGAGCAATACTTGATCTTGAATTGTCTTATTAAGGAACTTTGATTTATCATAAAAGTTATGGAAGGATATTAAAGACCTTTGCATGGAATAGTAGCCTGACCTGAATGCCGTGGAAGTCCAATACATATTTCCCAAAAGAATACTATCTAAGGAATAATTTACTAAAATATAAACTGATTTTTCACTATGCAGAAAAAGTGATTACTCAGGTTATATATCTCTATCTCTATCTCTATCTCTATTTCTATCTATATGTATATATATGTGTGTGTATATATATATATGTATGTGTATATATTTATATATATGTATGTATATATGCTGTGTTGTGTTGCTGTTATGTGCCCTCAAGTCATGTCTGACTCATAGCAACCCCTCTTTGGGTTTCCGAGGAAATATCACTATGGAAGTAGGTTGCTCAACCTTCCTTCTGAAGAGTCACTG
>NW_006921642.1:5251687-5253328 GCF_000298275.1 Orycteropus afer afer
GTGCAAGCCTCAAGTCAAAATTCCTAATAAGTGCTTGAGATGTAGTGCAGTTTATCTTTCCTCATTAGTTTTGGCTTTTAGCCTCTTGGCTACTTTAATTCCTAAATAGATATAACTAAAGTGACTTCTATCAATCATGGTTAATATCCATTATGAAGTCTCTAAAGTAAGACAAAATTAATTTGTTTCCCATCTAAGCTGCTTTCTTGACTACCTCTGCAGGGGGAAAAAAAATGAAGATAATTTTTATTTCCTGTTAAACCTTTTTAGTCTTTCCTATTCAAACTCCAAATACCTTTGATTATTCTCTGAAAATGTTTTTCAATCACCAATTCCCTTGATGGCTCAATGTCTATTAACAAATAGTGCCTGACAGGACTTCTGAGTAATTTAGTATCTAGCTGCTAAGTAATTTGAGATACCAGAGCACCCTACAGTAAAGCAATTATTTCCTCTGAGGATTTCATAATCCTCAAACCAGAACAGAGTCTACACACGTACAACTTCACTTTCCTTGGGAAAATATGACTTTCTTTGCTGTTAATATTCTAGGTACTTATATTCAATTGAAGGAAAATACTCTGTTTTGCCTGATCTGAACACATATTTTTGCCAGAAATTCCAGGTGGCTTATGTAGAAAATGATGTTCAATTCTATTTCCCTTTTCATTTTTGAGAGATTTTTAGGGCACATGAAAGTGAAATATGGATACATTTGGCTTAAGTTATATAACAAGCATTTGTGATTCTTTGAGCCTGTACATATATTTCCAGTATCTGTTTCCTAACTGTAAATAGTACCCTCTTCATGATCATAGTGTGATTGTCTAGAGCAGTTTTTTTTTTTTTTTTTTTCCCCCCCTTAAAAATCCTGTGTCCAATGTGCTTGGTATTCTTCTTTGTTCCTTTTCCTCTTCTTACTATGTTTAGAATTATTATTTTTAACATTTACTTCATTAATATTTAAAATACACTTAAGAAAAACTTTGTAGTCATAACTTATGTGGAATCAAAATCTAAATAATATTTCTATTTTATTTTGAGAGAATTACATATTTGAAGGTTTAGAAGTTATCTCCTTTGTTTTTTTACCACCATTTCCCTTACATAAGATACTTTATTTTCTAGAAGAAATGAGTTAGACTTAGCTTTCTAATTTTGTTTTGTTTTTTTGAGCAACAATGTTAAGATTTTGTTGCTGGTTTATTTAAGGGATTTCTCTTCTGACCTCCAATTTCTTTTGGCTATGATTTGCAAATTGTTCAAACTCAATAGAATAAGGAACTAAAGTCCATATGGTAAGATGAAAGGTTGTTTATTCTGCATTATAGATACCAAGCATTTGTTAAGGGTGCACTCCTACCTGATACTGGGTTAACCACTAGGAACACAAGTATGAATAAAATAGTTTCTGCTTTCAAGTAGCTCTTAGTCCAAGGGTGGAGAGAGTTGAAACCAACACAATTAACAAAATGATAAATCTTAGCTGTACCTGTTGTTGTTAGCTGCTGTCAAGTTGAGTTTGATTCATGGCAACCCAAAGTGGGCAAAGTTGTTGTTGTTGTTGTTGTTAAGTGCCGTCGAGTCGTTTCCGACTCATAGCGACCCCATGCACAGCAGAACGAAACACTGCCCGATCCC
>NW_006921642.1:5253738-5255862 GCF_000298275.1 Orycteropus afer afer
CCCAATGCTACACGTTGTCTAATGTCCTGACTGCTGCTTCCGTTGGCATCGATTGTAGAACCAAGCAACGTGAATTCTTTGACAACCTCAATCTTAGAACTGTTCAATAGAGTTTTCAAGGATGTGACGTAATGGAAGTATAGCACTAAGCATGTATTCCTGGGAGCCTATGAGTGGGTTTGAAGTGCCAATATTTTGGCTACTATTTGAGCATTTAACCATTTGGAAATACATAAATATCTGTGAATCGAATTGGAGTCTGAATTGAGGTGAGAGAATGTTGTTCCAGGTTGGAAGAACACTGTGTGCTTAGTTAAGCAGGCATGGACATCACAATATTCATTTTGGTAATCTACACATTGAGCACATGACGTCTGGGAGAAAGTATATGTCTTAGTTGTCTAGTGCTGCTAAAGCAGAAATAACAAAAATGAGTGGCTTTAACAAATAGACATTTATTTTCTGATAGGTTAGGAGGCAAAAATTTTAAATCAGGGTGCTGTCACTAGAGGACCAACTAAAATACCAAACTCATTGCCCTCAAGTTGGGTCTGACTCATAGCAACCCCTCCTTGGGTTTCAAAGGCAGTATCAGTATGGAAGTAGATTGCCCAATCTTCCTTCCAAGGAGTGACTGTTGTGTTTGATTTATCAGCTTTCTGGTCAGCAGTCAATGCCTTAGGCACTATGCTACCAGAGCTCTTGTCTTTAGAGGAAGGATTGCTTTTTCCATCAGATCAGGTGAAAGGTCCTTATACCTTGGCTCCTTGGTGAGTGTGTGGCATGACATCTATCTTTCCCATCTCTGCTTGATTTCTTCCTTGTTTAATCTCTTATACATATCAAAGATGTGGCTGGTCAAAGGGAGCTCTGGTAGCATAGTGCCTAAGGCACTTGACTGCTCACCAGAAGGCTGGCAGTTCAAACCCACCAGCCACTCCTCGGAAGGAAGGTTGGGAAATCTTACTTTTGTAGTGATACTGCCTCGGAAACCCAAGGAGGGGTTGCTATGAGTTGGGGCCCACTCGACGGCAAACAACAACAACAACAACAACAACATATCAAAGAGATTGATTTAAGACACACTAATATCTCACTATCATAACAAACTCCCAAATGAAATTATGAGCACAAGCATATGGGATAGGACTTACAACACATATTTTGAGGGGACACACACATCAATCCATAAGGAGGTATGACCAAGTGATAGAAAGTGGGAAGGGGATCCAGGATCAGATCTTGGATAATCTTGAAAGTACTTATTACCAGAGCTGCAAAGAGAAACGCTAATGCCAAGCAGGATGAAGCAAAGGAAGGACTTTATTGTACTGGTACCTGAGCTCAGTGGATTTGCATCTGAAGACTGAGCCCAGAACAAAGGCTACATTGGGTTTTATGGGGCTCTTCTTCTGGGGTCTTTGGGATAAAAACGTGGTTGGTTATTTTCAAGGACACAAGCCAGCAGTATTACAGAACAGAAAAAGCTCACACAGGGAAGAAACCGGGAGATGGGAGGGGCTATGGATTGGCTGGAATGCATAGATAAGAAGGATATCAAGGGTGGCTGGTCATGGGAGGAAGGAAGAAGGAGTATGGGCAGAGGGATTTTTCACTATCTAAGTTTTGTTGGGATGAATCTGGGTCCATCCTGCCACTTACAGATGAGGAGTTCAAGCTTTATTCTTTAGGAAAAAGTAATTGTTGAACAATTTTAACAATGGGAATAAAATGATCACATTCATAAATTAAAAACATATGAAAGTTTACATTTTTACAAAAGAAGAATTGAAGAGGATAAGACATGAGACATCAAAAGAAAGAGCATAAAGACAATTTCTTGCTTATCACTGTGAGTTTGTCTTATTGCCACTTTCACAGGATGAATCAGCTGCTCACGGTGTTTAACTTTTCTAAATTTTATAGGAAATGGTGGGGGACAACATAGTTTCAAACCCAATCTGTTTCCCGAAAAAGCCCAAAAGTTTTCTCTTGGCTGTGGAGCTATTGAGATAGTGATCATCAAACAGAACGAATGGGTTTTACTTTGTGAGATATTGAGTGCTCTGTGAATTGTTGATGTTGTTGTTATGTGATAGTAACCAAAAAAAAAAAAAAAAAAAA
>NW_006921642.1:5256014-5257707 GCF_000298275.1 Orycteropus afer afer
GCCAGCCTTCTGGAAAGCAGTCAAATGCCTTAGGCACTACCCTACCAGAGTTCCCACGTGAATAGTTGTTGTTGTTACGTGTGGTGAAGTCAGACCTGACTCACAGTGACCCCTTCTTGGGTTTCTGAGATAGTATCACGATGGAAGTAGATTGCCCAAACTTCCTTCCAAAGAGTGTGTCTGGTGAGTTTGACCACCAGCCTTGTGGTTAGCAGTCAAGTGCCTTAGGCACTACGCTACCAGAGTAGGGCAGAGTAATTCTGGATTTATGGTAATTGCATGATTATGGAAGACTCTGAAGTGAATCAATATCCGTGTCAGTTGGATTGAGATTGATGTCAACTCTTTCTAAAAGCATACTCCTGGGATCTTGGTCAATGTGAGTTTCTTTTGGTTTCCCAGATTGAATGAAATAATGCATGTTAAATGGCTTTACAAACTGTTTAAAATCCTCAGAGATGAAGGTTACTTTCGTGTCAGAGCAATATAAATTGTTTATAAGTCCGTTTCCTTCCTAAGTTTACTAGAGTGAATTTTATTCAGATGAATCCCTTCATGAATTGTTTATAAAGTGAGGAATTACTTCTTTTGTATTACTTTTGATTATGGTATTTTTGGGGTTGTCTGTAGATGACTCCCAAACCCTCTTTGAAATCCAAAAACAAACAAACAGAAAAGAAACCTCCCTTGAGAAAATATCTACTTAAATATATCTTTGGGATAATGTATGGTGCAAGTTATGGAAACCTCAATTCAAATGAGTTTAAACAATGCTTATTTACTGGGTTTTATAACTGAAAATCTGACATCAGAAGAGGCTTCAGGAAGCAAGTCAATGTTTCCAGGGCCTTGTTTCATTCTGACTCTTCACTCTACTTAGCTGTCTTTGTCTGGGTTCTCTGGAGGAGCAAAATCAGGAAACATATGCCTCACTGTCTTGGAAGAAGTACAGCCAGAATGCTGCTTAGAAGTGAGGATGGCGAGACTTTGTCTCATATACTTTGATCAGAAGGGACCAGACCCTGGAGAAGGACATAATCCTTGGTAAAGTAGAGAATGAACAAAACAGAGGAAGATTGTGAAAGAGATGAGTTGACACAGTGGCTGTAACAATGAGCTCCAACATAGTGACAGTTGAGAGGGTAGTGCAAGACCGGGTAGTGTTTTGTTCTGTTGTACATAGGGTTACCATGAGTCAGAACTGACTGATGACAACTACCAATAACAATATATATAGAGAGAAATGTACTTCAAGGAAGTGGATCATACAATTGTAAAGAAATGGCACATACTATTGTGAGGACTGGAAAGTCCTAAATCTGTGGTCAAACGACAGGCAGAATACCTCTGCTGGATCACATTGTTGCTGGGGCTGCCAAACCCAAAATCTACAGGTCAGGCAACAGGCTAGAGGCTGCTCCTAATATATGTCCCAGAACCAGAGGTCAGGCACTGAGACAACTACAAGGTCAAGAGAGAGCAAACTGCCAGAACATCAGTTTATATACTGGATGCAGGCAACACATCCAAGGAAGCTTCTTTTCCAATGAATTGGCTTCTCAAATAAGATGAAATGAATGAGCAGTGATTACATTGTGTGTGCCAAACCATTGAGAATAATAGCCTAGCCTAGTGCCTAAGGCACTTGACTGCTAACCAGAAGGCTGGCAGTTCAAACCCACCAGCCACTCCT
>NW_006921642.1:5257807-5288123 GCF_000298275.1 Orycteropus afer afer
GCCTAGTGCCTAAGGCACTTGACTGCTAACCAGAAGGCTGGCAGTTCAAACCCACCAGCCACTCCTTGGAAGGAAGGTTGGGCAATCTACTTCCCTAGTGATACTGCGTCGGCAACCCAAGGAGGGGTTGCTATGAGTTGAGTCCGACTTGATGGCACATAACAACAACAACAACAACAGTTGAACATAATATTAACTGTTACACTCATTCAATGTTGGTTTCATTCTGGACCTTCAGATGCTGCACTGTCTGCCACTCCTCCTTCCAGCCTCTTCTTATGTAGCAGCAACATAATTTTAAAAGTTCCAGATATCAATTCTCATGTTACACAGTTCAGAAGGGGGCAAAAAATCCATCCAATATCTTCTGTGTAAAAAAGAGACCATTTCTCTTTCCCACAATGTCTTAGCAAGCATCTCCTCACTTCTCATGATTCTCTTTTGTTCACTGAATATTCCCTGAACCAACAACCGTTTTTGGCAGAAAATGAGCTTCATTAACTGGTTTAAGTCAGTTAGGTTCCTTCTGCAGCTAAGCTTGGCTCATTCTACCCAAAGAACATGGGCATAGTGGTTTTCCAAAGAATGGTGAACTGTGCTAGGAAGTAGACAAAATTCCAAAAGTTAGTTTTATATTCCTCTGTGATTGATTTGGTGAGCGGTATTGGAAAAATCCAAACTTAAATCCAGCCAGTCTTACCAAAGTGAGAAATTTCCTTTATGGTTACTTTTTTAATTACTTGGAAGTTCACTGAGTCCTCCTCCTATGTTTCTTAATGAGTCCTTTACATTTTTTTCCCAAGGTATTTTGTAGTTTAATTTTGCATAGTTTGGTGTTATGTTCAGTTGAGTCTAGAATTTGTCTGGAATCTGTTTGGAATTATGTGAAGTAAAAATTTAAGTTTTTTTTTTTTGGCCAAATTTTCTAAAGTATCAGCACTATTTATTTTTCAAAAACTATCTCCCTTAATAACATCACGAGTACCTGTTTTGTTTTATTTATTTACTGGCTATCCTTTTGGCATAAGTAAAATTCTATATATTTTAACTTTTAATCAATTCTCTCTTTTTTTTTTTATTTAGGAATCTCATTTATTTATTTATTTATTTATTTTTATTAGGATTTGGGTGAAGATTTACAGAGTAAATTCACTTTTCATACAGCAGTTCACATATACTTTGTCTCATGTCTCAATTCTCTTTTTGAATTTTTTTTTTCTTTTTAATATTGATGCAGTGTAGTCACATGTTGATTTTTTAATCAAGGATATAAAAGATAAAATATCCCTCTGTGCCCCCCTCCCAGAGATAATTGTTATATTTCCTTCCAGAAATGTCCAATACATATATTCATACATATGTAAGAATACAAAAAGGAGAAATTACCCTTCACTGTTCTATACTGGGGAGCTCTGGTGGCATACTGCCTAAGGCATTTGACTGCTAACCAGAAGGCTGTCAGTTCAAACCCATCAGCCACTCCTTGGAAGGAAGATTGAGCAATCTAGCTCTGGTAGCATAGTGGCTAAGGCACTTGACTGCTAACCAGAAGGCTGGCGGTTCATACCCACCAGCCACTCCTCGGAAGGAAAGTTAGGCAATCCTACTTCCATAGTGATACTGCCTCGGAAACCCAAGGAAGGATCCCTATGAGTCAGGGCTGACTCAACGGCACATAACAACAACAACAACACTTTTGTAGTGATACCACCTCAGAAACTCAAGGAGGGGTCGCTATGAGTTGGATCCAACTCAATGGCAGTGAGTTTGGTTTTGGTTTGGTTCTATACTGTGATATCTATAATTAGCAATATCTGGAAAGTATTTCCATAATAGGAAGTAAAAAATCTATTTTACTCTCTATAGTAGCTTCAAATTATATGATTTTATAGATGTGGAACTCTCTTCATGGACATTAAGTTTATTTATTTAGGTATTGCTTATACATAAAATGAAGGAGCTATAGTGGCATAGAGGATAAGGCATTTGGCTACTAACCAAAAGGTCAGTGGTTCAAACCTACCAGCTGCTCTGCAGGAGGAAGATGAGGTAATCTACTTCCATGAAGATTTATAGTCTTAGAAATCAAATGGGGATCACTATGAGTTAGAATCAAAATGGCAATGGGTTTGGTTTTGGTTTTATATATATAATGCTACAGTGAACATCCATGCTTTTAATGTGTATTTGCTCATGTGCAAGTAAACTAGTAGAATAAATTCCTATGGTTGGATCACTGGATCAAATAATATTTACATTATAAATTTGTAAAACTGAATTGTTCTCCCAAGAGATCACACTATCAGACTCTTCCAGCAAAAGGGTATTCAGTGTCTATGTCTAATGTTCTCTCCAAAATTCTGTGTTAAACTTTTAAACTTTGACAACATCATGGAAAAAAATATTGTCTAGATTTTTCTTCATTTGCATATTTTAATTATCTATGAGGATGACCACTTTTTAAATATGTTTATTAGCCATTTATCTCTTTCCATGAGATTTTCTTTCTTTGCAGATTGACACTAATCCCTTATTCATTTTGAGTATTATCCCTTGACCTGGTGGATGTGTTGAAAAGAAATATACTTCCCTAGTTTGGACTGTAAGTCTTTGTCTCAGTGATTTTGGACATGTTATCATGAGTGATCAATCCCTGGAGAAGGACATTATGCTTGGTAAAGTGGAAAGCCAGCAAAACATGAGACAGATTGGCACAGTGGCTGCAACAATGGGCTCAAACATAGCAACAATTGTGAGGATGGCACAGGACCAGGTAATGTTTTATTCTGCTGTACACTAGTTCACTATGAGTCAGAGCCAACTCACTGGCACATAACAAGAACAGTAACAACAGTTTGTGTTTCTCTTTGACTTTGGTTATAGTGGATTTTGCTTTATGATAGTATTTAATTTTCAAGTGTTAAAATTTGTCAGTTTTTCCCTTCATGGCTTATGGTATTTGGGTCTGTTTTCTTGAGTTTCTGTAACACTTACTTGATTTTTGCCACTTTATAATGTGCATGATGGTTAATTTATATGTTCACTTGGTTACACTATCATGCCCAATTGCTTGTTTAAACCCTAGTTTAGATGTTGCTTTGAAGGTGTTTTGTATATGTGATTAATATCCATGGTAAGTTAACGAAAGGAGAATATTCAGAAACGATGGAATTCTGCTTCAAGACTGTAACATAGAAATCTTGCCTGAGTTTCTTATATTCCAACCTGCCCAACAAATATCAGACTTTCAGACCCCATGATTGTGTGAGCCAATTAGTTAAAATATATTGTATATGTGTGGTTCTGTTTCTCTGGAGATCTTTAGCTGTCACATGATTTAATGTTTGGAACCTTATTATTATTTATTTTGAAAGATGTTTCTGGCTGGTTTGGCATGTTTCCATACATATTTTAGAATAAGAATGATTTGCTGTCTTAAACAATCCAGTAGATATTTTCTTAGGAATTTTCAAAACCACAAACCTATGAAGATAAAAGGAGCTCTGGTAGCTTAGTGCCTAAGGCACTTGGCTGCTAACCAGAAGGCTGGCGGTTCAAACACACCAGCCACTCCTCGAAAGGAAGATGGGGCAATCTACTTCTGCAGTGATACTGCCTCGGAAACCCAAGGAGGGGTCGCTATGGAGTCGGGTCTGATTCGACAGCACATAACAACAAAAATGAAGATAAAGAACAGGATAGGGGAAAATACCAAGGAAATTTTGGAAGGTGGAAAGCATATGTAGAGTAGTAACTGATGTTGTATATTCAAGAACTATGAATGGTAAACTATAATGTAAAAAGACAGGTGCAAATTCACACAGCAAATTCCCCAAAGGCTCAGGATTAGAGGATTAAGATATATCTGGAAGTGAAAGATCAAAGGTTACAGCTGAGAGAGTTAGTACTTACATACTTAGACATCTATATTCTCTTCCCCAACCTGGCAGAAAATTGGAGCCTCCTTCTGAGAAAAGGATAAAGGAGAAGTTTGCTGGGTGGGACATCCAGAAAAAGAAGAAGACCTTCAATGAGACAGATTGACAGTGGCTGCAAGAATAGGTTCAAACATAGCAAGAATTGTTAGGATGACACAGTGCCAGGCAGAATTTTATTCTGTTGTACATTGCCTTGATATGCATTGGAACAGACTTGAGGGCACTAACAATGACAAAACTCATATCATTCGAAAAAAAAATCAAATGCGATTCTGACCAGCAACTTCTTTACACAATTTAAGATGGCAGCTCTCATAGTTATTTTTAATTTCTTAACTAACTCTAGGAATTGAAGGAAACTTTATCAGGCAAAAATAGTAATGTCTTCAGAATAAACAAACAAACAAACAAAAAAAAAAACAAAAAGGAAAATATGTAGAAAGTTACCACTACTTGTGTGTCAGTTTGTTGTACTATGGTGGTTTGCTTGATCCTGGAATGTTGGAAACTATGCCACTTGTAAAGTGAACAAGACTTGAAACACTGATGGAGATCAAGGACTATAGCCTTCGGTATGAATTACACTTCAACATGTAACAAAAATTCTCATAACTGGAGCAATAAGCAATATCATACTAAATGGAGAAAAGATAGGAGTGGTCAAGTGTTTCATTTTACATGAGTCCACAATCAATTCTCATGGAAGCAGCAGTCAAGAAATCAAATGATGTATTGCATTGGACAAATTTGTTGCAAAAGACCTCTTTAAAATGTTAAAGAGCAAAGATGCCACTTTGAACACTAAGGTACACCTGATCCAAACCATGGCATTTTCAATAGCCTCATATGCATGTGAGAGCTGGACAGAAGACCACAGAAGAATTGATGCATTTGATTTGTGGTGTTAATGAAGAATATTCAATGTACTGCTAAAAGAACAAACAATTTTGTCTTGGAGGAAGTACAGCTGGAATGTTCTTTAGAAGCAGGAATGACCAGACATTGTCTGACCTATTTTGGTCATGTTGTCAGAAGGGACCATTCCCTGGAGAAGGATATCATGCTTGGTAAAGCATAAGGTCAAGGAAAAAGGGGAAGACCCTTAATAAGATGGATTGACACAGTGGCTGCAAGAATGGGGTCAAACATAGCAAGCATTGTGGGAACGTCACAGGACCAGGCAGTGTGTTGTTCTCTTGTACATAGGCTTGCTATGATCCACAACCAACTTGATGACACCTGACAACAACAACAACAATATGGAGTTAAAGTTATTGAAAAAGAAACCAAGAGAACCACAATCATTTTATGTGTAGCAATCAGTCCTTCTGAAATATGTTATTAGCTCAGAATTGTCTTTTAATAACTATGTACTTTCTGTACAATGCACTTTCTTCTTAAAAAAATTGTTGGGATGACAATTTGAATATGATTTTCCTCTTTCTGATTCCATCTAAAGAAGCTTCAAAACCTCTGAGACAACTGCCTATTGATATCTTCGTATAGATTTTTTAATTTTCTAAGGAAAAAGAAAATTTATAAACCATGTATTCACTCACTCAAATAATCCATATACCCCTTTTTTTAATGGAAGAATAACCAAGAAGAAGCTATTGTGTACATATAATGGTATGACTGCACACCCTATTGTGGATAGAACCAACAATGATCTTCCACTTGCCAAGAAATTCCAAATTTCTTTCTGCTACTTATATTACTTATTACTTTTCTTTTGCTTAAATTCCATTTTAACTCTCTCTGTTTACTCATTTTTTTTTCTTGGCTTTAGAAACGTATCTGGCAGTATTAACTTAGTAAAATCAGAAAGTTCATTTTAGGTTTAGCAAAGGAGAAGTTCTAGCTAAGTGAGTAAGAAAGAAGGAATGCAATGTTCCTAGATGACATCCTGAAAGTTGGACAGGACAGTGGAAGTGGGAAGTTGATTGGGTGAAGTGGCTATCGCTTTGAAGGGAATGGCCAGAGGGAGAACCATCACTGGACTAGAATGGTCACTTATCTTTTCGTTTTGTTTGATTATGAAAAATGTAATCATTATTTGTGTTTTCCAGGAATTAGGGTAAAGTGCTCAGAGCCTAAGCCAGGTATAAAACAGGCAATGCCATTGCCTTTTATTTTAACATATAGGTTTTAAACATGGTCTGTAATAACAATAATCATTTATATTCTGAGGTGAGATGTTTTACATGTATAATTTTATTTAATGTTTGCAACAAGCTTACAAATACTATTAAGGCAGTTTTCCTTACAGATGAGGAAACAGAGGCTCAGAGAGGTTGAATATATTTTCCAAAATTCACACAATGGAGCATGCTGTCACTCAGGCCTTCTGATTCCAAAGCTTATGTTCTCCATTACTCCAGTCAATGCAATCATTCTATTAGAATGATAACATTCCACAAATTTCTATGAATCTGAAGTAACTTCCATTTGAATTATCATATAAACTGAATAATAGCATATTCATTATATAAAATGAGAATAAAAAGAGAGTGGAGTACTTTCATGTGAAAATTGATCAACAAAGAGTTATTGGGTGTCATTTGTAGGGTACTTAAATTATTAAAAGGAGAACTGGTGGCACAGTGATTCAGAACTTGGCTGCTAATTGAAAGGTTGGCAGTTCAAACCTACCAGCCACTCAGAGGGAAAATGACATGGCAGTCTGCTTCTGCAAATATAGGAAACCCTATGGGGCAATGGTGGCATCATGCTTAAGATGGGGCAATAGTGGCATTCTGCCTAAGGCATTTGACTGCTAACCAGAAGGCTGGCCATTCAAACCCACCTGCCACTCCTCGGAAGGAAGACTGGGAAATCTACTTTCATAGTGTATTGCCTCAGAAACCCCAGGAGGGGTTACTATGAGTCAAAACGACTCTAACGGCAGTGAGTTATTTATTTTTTTTTTTGCAGGGTTGCTATGAGTTGGAATCTACTCCGTGGCGATGGGTTTTGCTTTATTGAAATATATGAATGATATTAAATGAGCAATCATGCAATATTTATATAGTTTGTAAATATATAAACTATATAAAAACTATATATATAGTTTAAAACTACTCCCATATTTTAATTTTATTATTTAACATCATATGACTTGATTATTTTTATATTAATGCTTTAATTAGTTTAATATTCATTCACATATATGGTTATTCAAAGTAACCACTGTCTTGTCCTGGTTAATTTGGCTATTTTAATGGAAATTTTCTTTGACTATATGGAGATTCAATTGTGGGCTATTATTGAAGTCATATAAAGAACTTTGTCAAGATGCACAGCTATATAGAACACCTAGCTCAGGGCAACACACAGAGAAATCTTTGAGAGCTAATGATAATGGTTTTCAGCGATTTAGCAATTTATAGCCAGCATGCTGGGACTACTCTCTTGATTGTGCTATATTTCAGACCAACCCACCACAATATGCATAAGTGTCAAAAACTGAATTCACTTTGATGTAGTGTTATAGATATTTTAGAATTTTTTTTTCCTAGAACTAGAAATTACAGACAAAAATTTTATAATAAACTTACGGGTGACCACTGTCCATAATACACTGTATTAAATAAAGATTCCACTAAAGGCATGGTCATCAAAGGTAAAATCAATTCTAAGGACAAAGATATGAAGGACAGGGTATCAAAATCACTGCTTATTTTTGGCTTTGACATTTAATAAATATTTTGTAGGTAGGAAATCAAACTGATGAAGGGATTTCAGTAAAATTAAATGTTTCACAATATATATTTTCTTTGAGCAAGATATATTTTCTTCAACAAGACTGTGTTAGGTCTTACTTCAGTTACACTTTTGAATATGAGGTCTGCCACCTGGCAGCTTTTGGTAGACACTTGGCTTTGAAGAACAAGATAGGTAGACATTTTGAGTGAGAGATGTTCATAGTGGAAACAATCCTGTGCCTGATTCAGAAACTAATTATCACTCTATTCTTGGTAACATTACAGTCTCACAGTGGGTTTTCTGCAAATGAATTTTGAGTCTATAGATTACATTTTATTCATTTATTAGAAAGCAGTGAATATTCTATGAAATATCTGTGTTTACTATGGGGCAGCCACAGGAAACAGTTCAAATCTATTTCTGACTTGTTTTTTAATCTCACTCATCATTTCACTCATGATTATCATTATGTTAAAGATTTCTTCTTAAGAAACTGTTTTTTTCTGACTATTTGATTATTTCTGCTTTCTGTGCTTTGAGCATCATCTCTTAACTTGGTTTTCTTCCCTCAAGTATACATATGCTTTGATACGCTGTAGTTTGTTCTTGTTCCTTCTTTACAAAAGCATATTAATTTAAAGAAAGAACTGTGTCTTCTACTTTTACATATCCCTGTGCTCTGAACATGTTGTTATTTATATCCAGTAGGTATTCAACAAGTAAACCTCAAATATGTGAAAAGTTAAATTTCATATAGCTAACATATAATATCCTAAAGTGATATAACATTAAAAATAGCAGGCATAATAGATAAATGTTAATGATCATACTTTTTTTCCTGCAATATTAATAGGTCTTTAATCTTGTCATTATCAAGGACTTTGTGCCCTTTCTAAGGTGAATTAAGCCTTGTTCTCTATTACAGGATTTGACTAAAACTTTAATTATTGATATAATACAACCCTATTATAACATAGCTCATTATTCAAGTCAAGTCTACTAATATATATTAAGTACCCATTTTCCATTGGAACTGTACAAGGAAGGTACTCTGGGGACACAAATTGGAATAAAAAGACAAAAAGGCACAAACTCTGGGACTTTTAGTGTATCCATATATACAGTTGCCCAAAGTTTATCTCCTGAAGTATTATCATCACATATTGTAGAAAGGTAAAATTATATAGAGAGCTTGTAACCTAATGGCGGAGACAGAAACACAAACAGAGAATTTCAATATTGTATGGTTCTTTCTTACTTGGTGTCATGTTCAAGTAATATGGAATGAAAATAAACAGCACTCAGTTTATTCTATGCTTCATACAAACATTACTGGACAAAGTGATGCTATATCGGAGGCTTGGAAGAGAATTTGTGTAAGCAATGAAAGTTTAGAAGACTTTCATGCTGTGGGATCACATGAATAAGACAGATATAGCATCTATATGGAAGCACAACTCCAGTTAACTGATACTAGAGGTTGTATAAGTTGTAGGTTGTAGTTAGAGTTGGAAAGCTAAGTAAGAGCTAGGTCAAAGATTCTCATATATTCACTGAATTTAGATGAAATTCTAAAATGAGAAAGAGGATGGGATAACCTTTATAGTGGTAACAATTACTAAATCTTGGTTACTTAACATAATGTGACTTGATTTCATAATCAGGTAAAGTCTGTTAGATATTGTGGTGATTTACTAGAACTCTTCTCATCCATGTGATGATGCCACAATCTAGGCCAATTTTATCTTGCTTGCACCATCTCAGCCCAAATCCATCTTGGTTGCCATAGTGATGGACAAGTGAAACTAGAGAATCAGACAAAAACACTTTGCTGCCTCACCCTGGATGGGACACATAATTTACATTCACATTATATAGACTTGAACAAGTCACAGGCCCAAACTAATTGCAAGGACTGGAATGGTTATCACTCTCTGAATATTCTATGCCCAGGAAAGAACTGAAGTAGATATCAGAGAACATACATAATGTTTCCCACAATCAGATTTGGATTTTAGATAGAGTTATTTGACTATACAATATTATCTAGTCTTATTTATACCTAGTAATTTAGGAAGATTGAGAATTTGTTTAAAATGATGAAACTATACTTAATATGGACAATTAATATATTTAATAATATAACATTTTATAATGATTCTGAAATAAAAAGTGGATTTGATATCCCTTTCCAGATCTTAGTAAAGGATATGAAACATGTAGATGAGGCAAGCAGTTAAGTAGTGGCATGATTTCATTGGAAAGACAAACTGTTCTTCCCAGTTGCCCATTTTCTTCAGCCATGAGTTTGATTTTGGTTTATAGCATTTGAAACATGTTTCTTGGTGCTGATTATTAACCTCTCTATCTTTTATAAAGTAAAAATCTTTGGTTGGGGAAAAAGCCTTGTCAAAACCCTTGGTATGAATAAAATTTGAAGATTATCTTCTCTCCTTGACAGGAAAGCTAGCAGATAGAGTGTTTGAGTCTTCAATGGGAAATAGAAAGGACAGTTAAAGGCATTAAATTCTTGGGTGATAAAGTGAAAATAGGATATTCATTTAATAATAACATGGCGTATATTCAAGGAAAAGCAATAATTCTCTTTGAATTATTTATTAATATTATTATTATTATTTTACCAAGATTTGTTCAAAGCCCAACAGAAAACACAACATAATTAGAATGAAATATTTAGCACTCTGTTCCAAGATGAGAAAGCAATGTGAAACGTGGCTGAACATCAGAGATCCAAAGGGAGTTTGGGCATATTTTTCAAGAACCTAGTCTCAGGGTCAAACCAGCTGGTATTTACAGGTTGTAACAATGCTTGTTTATTATGTGATCTTGATGAAAAAACGTCTAGGCTTTTGTTTCTGGATCTGTGAAACAGGGATAAAACAAACTTATTCTAGGTGTTGTTGTGAGATTGAAATTTACTCATGTTGGCCAAAGCATTTAGAATAGTGCCCAGCACACTATAAATCTGTATCACTAACCCAGACTACCGTAACAAAGTACTACACACTGGGTGGCTTTTAACGACAGAAATTCATTGTCTCCCAGTTTAGAGGCTAGAAGTCCAAATCAATGTGTTGACTGGGCCACACTCTCTCCAAAATATCCAGGGGAAGATCTTTTCTTGTTTCTTTCAAGACAGTCCATTGTAAAGGGGAGCTGGAGATCCCCAGCTAGTTCAGGGCAGCACTAGCACTAAGAGCCAAAAGATTGAAAAAATGATCCAGAGCATGTCAAGACGTGGATTTATTGGGACTTACAGGGAGTTTTTTGACTTAGAGAGAGTACAGAGGGAGCAGGCTGGACAGATAAGAAACAGAGAGAGAGATAGAGAGAGAGAGAGAGGGAGGGAGAAAACCATACTGCTTTAAAGCTACAGGCACTTTTTATACTAAAGTACACAAAAGGGGCACTCGCCAGTCTTACATGACCTTCGACTCTCATTCCTGCATGCCTGCATTCCAGGAAGTAGAGCACTGAGTCCAGGTGTCTGTGTAAATGTCTCAGGGCTGTTTCAAGGCCTGGCTTATAGCTGGCTTGCCCACAAAAACAATTATCAGAATGAGGCAGTCTGGTAAGTCCTGAGAGTAAAGTTATCAGGAGCTTTGCCCTCTATAGCTATGCACAGTGTTTACCCTACACTCCACCCTGCATACTCTAAGATGACCCTTTACAACCTTATTGTGCCAGTCTTCCATGATATCCCTTGACTAGGGCAGCAGAGGCTCATTGCAGCTACACACACACCACAAATACAATACAAGAAACAACAAGAGATACAATAAAATACAAAATGCAAGGAAGGATAAAAATATGTAATGCCAAGAGGAAAGGAGAGATTGAAGCCACTTTGGGAGGCTGCTGTTTCATCAGTGAAAGGGACCACTTCATGCACTGGCATTAGCTGTGTCAATCAGCCATAAGAGACCAGTTGAAGTAGACAATTGCAATTCTCCACAAATTCAGCAATTGCTGCAGTTATGGAGCTTAGCTACAGTTTTGGCCCAGTTAGTGAACAGGTTGGGGGTCATTAACCCATGGATGGAAAGATAAATGTTTAGTAGGCATTAAGACAGGTAGGTCATATCCATCCACAAAACGCATGATACCCGAGGGTCTTGACTCAAGACTGTTTCAACCTATTTTTGCAATACTGTACTTGCTGTCCTACAGGTTCCATTTTGGAGGGGAGGCCTGAGTAGGTCAAAGGGGGGATTATAATGCTATAAAGAGACATAAATAACATTCCTTTGGACATAGGCAGACCTGGACTATGCACATGTATAGTTTTTGGTGGCCTTGTGTGTAAAAAGGGTACAATCTCAAATTCTGCTTTAAGCCTAAGGCCCTTGGTGTGGAAAATGCAAACCAATGGGGCCCTGCTTGCCAAATCCAGGGTAAGATGACTATAGTGTCTTCCGTGGCTAAATCTTGTGGCAAGAGCAAAAGCAAGTTACCATTTGTTCCTGTTTGGGGTAGATCTATATCTTTAGGAAGTGCTAGCACCTCCATACATAAGGTGGTGTTTGGTTCCTGAGCCAATAGTACATAAACACTTGGGCAGCTTTGTCACTCAAATTCATTTAAGGCTCAGATGGCACCTGTAAGCCTCTTAGTCCCTCCTATAAGTGACTGAGTTGTTTGTCTCCACTGCTTCTTCAATAAGCCATTCATTCTTTCTATCAGGCTGGCAGCAGTGGGATTATATGGTAAATGGAAGTGCCACGGTATATCATTCTGTTCTGCCCAGTACTGCACTTCATGTCCAGTGAAGTGAGTTCCTTGATTACTGTCTTTGTCTATAGAAGTCCCATTGGCAGCACAAAGAAATCTGAGACCATGAATAGTGGCTTTTTGGGTGGCTCTTTTGCTAGGATAGGCTTGGAACAACACTATCACGGTGTCCACACAGATCAGAGCATACTTACAGCTTTCATACATAGGCATAGGTAATATGTAATCCAGTTGCCATCTCTGGGCAGGTTCAATTGCTCATGGTATGCATGCAGGATAATGGGGAGGCATTTGGGCACACTCTTAAGGAGCAAATGGTACATCATTGCAAGCTTCAACTATGTCTTTGTGGGACAGGGACAGACCTGGGGCTTGGGCTATGGTCCATAGAGTTCTTTGTTCCTTATGGCCCATTTTCTGGTGCAACCAGGCTTCTATGTCTTCTGCAGGGAAGTCTTCCACTGCCTATATTCTGGAAAAGGCATCTGCTTGTGCATTCCCTGGTGGTGTGGGAGCTAAGTAGGTTGACATGTGATACACTACAACATTCATACCCTTGATTCAATCTAGGAGTTCTTGTCACATTTGTGCACCCCTTCAGGGACCACTGGCTATCATCCACTATTATTTTTCCCATTGCAAGAGCCACAAGTTAAGTCCTTTATAAACTGCCCAGCTATTAGAATATGAAACAATTTGGCTAGGTTCATGTATTAGAACCATCCATGCTTCTCGTAGTTCTGCCCACTGGCTGGTCTTCCCTTCACCTTGATCCATCCAAATGCTGTCTGTTTGTGGTTGTATGGTTACAGCTGTCCACCTTGGGGAATTACCCAGTGCTGACCCATCTGTATACCACATGGTTTCAAGGACAGGTCCCATTCCTTCCTTGACAAAAGAAGGGAGTTCAGAGGTTTCAGTAAATTCCTGGGTGCTAGCTTCAGAGATAATATACATTACTGGAGCCAGGATAGCGTACAGTTCAGTACTAAGAAGACTATTGATTAGAGTACTTCTTTTTTGTAAATGGGTATGCCACTCAGCCATACCGCTGATCTGGGCCATACCTGATTGAGGTTTGTTGAGTGCATCTTGCAACCACCCTGCTACAGGGTACTATGTTATTACTACTATGGGTAATCCTTTTGTTATGCTTTCAACTCGTAGGAGACTATGATATACTGTGCATAACTGTTTCTCCAATATGCTTTATCTTTCTTCTGCTCTTTGCCGTAACTGAGACCAAAAACCTAATGGTACTTTCTTATGCCTTTGCTTTTATAAGCCCCGGCCAAAACTTCCTGGATAACTGACTACATCCAATTTACAGGTCTGTCCCTCCACTAAAATATCCAAAGCTTTATCTATTTTACAGCTTCTAGTACCACTTTTGTCTTACCTGACTGTACAATACCCAAAAACTTCACAGACAAACCAGGTCCCTCGTGTTTGTTTTCGTTGACAGCCCATCCTACTTCTTCAGAGAGATATCAGTGAGGAGGCTGCTTGTTGCAACACAGAAAGACAATCAGATGTTAACATGACATCATATATATAATGAAACAGAAAAATCTCCTTTGGGTGGGGCCGTGTAGTGAGGTCCCTGGCCACTATGCCATTAACAGCTCTTAGGGGACCTTTGAAGTTGTTAACATTCCCCAAAATGAGGGCTGATTTGGCCCCAGGGTTCACCAGATCCAGAACCTGTTGTTTGTTGGGAGGGTACAATAGATGGCGAGTTCCACATGTGGCATCCAGTCCCCTGACACTAATCTGACAAAGAGTTGAAGTTCTGGGGGTCCCCTACTCTGACCCCTACTCTGTGGGTAAAGGTGCCTTTTATGCATCCCCTTCAGAAGGTGCCGTTGGTTGTAGTGTTTTAACTTTGTCTCCTATTGTGAACTTTTGCTCTAGTTTCAGTTTCCACCATAATCTGACAGCATTAGACTGCTTGTCTATTTCTTCTATTGGGGTCCTACCACATTTGCCTGCAAGTTACTCACACCTGTCCTTTCAAGCTCTCTTCCTCTCATGGGCCCCTTTCTTGGGCTGCCAGACATCTGTGGGGCACACATTCTATTTCCTTGTCCTTTCCGTTTTCCCTAAATCAGCTGCAGTTAGGTCAACCCGTGAGACCGGCTTAAGATAGAGACTAGAGCTCCATATCACTGATTAGTGGCTGAATGCAGAATAGCATCCTTCATTCCTGCAGTAAACAATTCATTGTTCCGGCCTTGGTAGTGCTCAGCATATGGCATGCTACATCCCTAACTCTCTTATGACCTCCTGTAATTCTTTCAGTGAAGACCAATGAAGGGGGTGAGGGGAGGGAGGCATGGGGACATTCTCTTTATTAGGCCAGGCATCCTTTCAGGCAGCCACAATCCAGTTTAACAGAGAAACCACCTGGTTCCCATTCATTGCTATGTACAACCTCTGCCACAAGGTGGGGTGCCTTGTTACAGGCTAATTTAGACATCTTGACTCCTGAGAGGATACCTTCTGCAGATCCACAACAGCCAAGCTGCTATAGATCTACGCCCATTCTGGGGAAACTTGGAGGCCAGTTTCCACTAACTCAGCGGCAGTATAATCCCTCATGGATATAAAATGCTTTCCTTTTTCTGGTGGGGGGGTGGGAAGGGCAGGGTGTGCCTGCGACTTCTATCTCCTTATCCTATCCTTCCTCTTCCTCTGCGAGGGAGGAGCTCTCACATGGATCCTACTTCTTTGGGTCCCAGTCACCTCACACTATCACCCATCTCAGTCCCCCTGCCCCCCATGAGGAAGACACCATCCTTTTAGCTTAGCTACCCTGCGAGCTAGGAGCTCTGGTAGCATAGTGGCTAAGACACTTGCCTGCTAACCAGACGGCTGGCGGTTCAAACCCACCAGCCAGTCCTCGGAAGGAAGGTTGGGCATTCCTACTTTCGTAGTGATACTGCCTCCAAAACCCAAGGAGGGGTCACTATGAGTCGGGTTTGACTCGACGGCACATAACAACAACAACAACCCTGCAAGCTAAGGTCTCTGGATTTTTTCTCAAGCAGCTAGGACACTAGCATCACATGGTGCTGTTTTGAGCTACTCTAGAGTCCCTTTCTAATGGCAATTTCTGTTCTAATTACTGGATCAGCTCGGCCTGTCAGTACACAGTCAGCCCTTTCTGTTGCAAAGAGTAGTGGTCCCATCACTGCTGCTGCCTTCAAGTACACTCTTACTTTCTTTCTTGATCTATCAAGACTACTCAATTCCTCTTCTAAACCTTTGGCATTTTCAAGGTGTCCCTACTCATGCAGCAGTTCCCTTTTATTCACTAGGGTTGCTGGGGTCACATTGATGAAGAAGGTTACCCGGCATTTCCTTGGTTGAGTTCCCTTCAGGAGATGGAGATCCCCAGTTCAGGGCAGCCCTCTCAGTAAGGGCCTAGAGATGGAAGAAATGGCATGGGACATGGATTTATTGGGCCTTACAGGGAGTCCAAGGGCAGCAGGATGGATGGACAAGAGAGAGAGAAAAAATAAATTAAAAACTACACTGCTTTAAAGCTACAGGCAATATTTATACTGAATTACACAAAATGGGCACCCTGCCAGGCTTACATGACCTTTGACTCTCATTTCTGCATGCCTGCTTTCCAGGAAGTAGAGCCCTGGGTCCAGGTGTCTGTGTATATCAGGGCTGTTGCAAGCTCTGGTTTACAGCCTGGCATACCAGCAGAAACAATGATCAGAATGAGGCAGCCTGATGAGTCCTAAGAATGGAGTTATCAGGACCTTTGTCTGTAAGTATGCACACTGTTTACCCGATATCATAGCTTGTAGATGTATCTTCACAGGTTCGTCCTTTCTCTTTCTGTTTCTGTTTTCCTTCTCTTGTTTTATGAGGACACTCATATTTTATTAGGACTCACCATACTCCAATATGACCTCATGTTAACAACAACTAATGATTTCCACACAAGGGCATGTTCACAAGTACCAAAAGTTCGAACTTTGTACCCTTTAAATAAATAAATAACTAAACTCACTGCCGTTGAGTTGATTGGACTCATAGCAACCCCTCCTTGGGATTGCAAGGTGGTATCTCTACAGAAGTAGATTGCCTAGTCTTCCTTCCAAGGAGTGGCTGTTGTTGTTGTTGTTATGTGCTGTCGAGTTGGATCTGACTAATAGCAACCCCTCCTTGGGATTGCAAGGTGGTATCTCTACAGAAGTAGATTGCCTAGTCTTCCTTCCAAGGAGTGGCTGTTGATGTTGTTGTTATGTGTTGTCAAGTCGGCCCCAACTCATAGCGACCCCTCCTTGGGTTTCCGAGGCAGTATCACTACAGAAGTAGGATTGCCCTACCTTCCTTCCGAGGAGTGGCTGGTGGGTTTGAACTGCCAGCCTTTTGGTTAGCAGTCAAGTGCCTTAGGCACTATGCTACCAGAGCTCCTGTGGGTTTGAATGGCCAGCCTTCTGGTCAGAAGTCAAATGCCTTAGCACTACACCACCAGAACTCCTGACAACTCAACCCATAATAGAATGCTAACTATTTATTTTGTTATTCTGAATGTTTTTTCTGCTGAACAAAAAATCTGAAAAATCTTGTGATTCAGCCTTAGATATATTATAAACGAAACCCATTCAGCTCCAGAGTAATTCCAAAATAGATTTCAAAAACCATTGTGAATTACATGGTTCAAGCAATATTAAAAATCTCTTCCTTTCTCCTACTTATTTCCCTCATATTCTGTGGCTTCTCTGATGTCTATTAATTCACAATTTCTAAGCCCCTTCCCCAGATCCAATTATCCATCTACAGCACAGAAGCTTGAAGAACTAAACTTAAAATAGCAGACTAGAGTACTCTGAGCAGTTTCTATCCTTCATCAGGCAGGGCAGTCAGTCATCTTTGATGGACAGGTAGAGAAGAAAATTTTGGAATATTCTTATATTAGTAATATTTGTCTTTGTAAACATTTGTTACAATAACTATTAGTAGGAACAAGAACCAACACAATGTACATGCAATCTACAGAGTGTTAGGCATGAATTGTACAGAGTTGTGTGTCTGACTTATTCCAGAGTTGCTGTTGTCAAAAACCAAACCAAGCTCACTGCCATCATGTTGATTCTGACTCTGAGCAACCCCCAACGGGGTTTCTGAAGTGGTAAATGTTTACAGAATTAGATTGTCTCATCTTTCTTCCCTGGAGTGGCCAGTGGGTTTGAACTCCCATCCTTCTGGTTAGCAGTCAAATGCATTAGGCACTGCACCACCAGAACTGGCCTGCCTGATCACTTTCTGTCCTTTCTCATACTCTGGTCTGAATCCCACCATTTTTCACTGCTGTCAGAGGGATAGTTAATGCTATTACACAAGAAGTGACATGGTGCCATGTACATAGTTTCTCATTTTTGTCTGAGCAGAAAAGACTATTTATATCAAAAGAGGTTTAACATCTCCCAATAGTTGCTCCAGACTGCAATAGGACACTGATGCTTTGGGAACTGAACAGCCGCCTATGGGAAGAACATTGACCCTACTTTTTTAAAAAAATACAGTAAAGAAACAGTCGACAGACCCCTCAGGCAGGAAACATGGACTTCTAAACATCACCCTGCAATTCTTGGTTTATAAGCCAAAGCATAAACACCATTTGTGACCATAATGAAGAACCCTGAAGTAAGAAATAGACTTTCTAACCCAGACTAGACCATATGGGATAACACCTATCTAGGACACACAGATTAAACCTCCCACTGGATCAAAAAAAGCCCAGCTCCCAAACTTACATATTGCTGCATGAAATCAACAGTAATACTAGAAATATTTTTCAAATATGTATAGACAGCAGAGAGAGAGAAAGATGGACACCATCTACAGAGGATGTGGAAAGCTATTCAACACAGTACATTTTTAAATTTATTTTCATTGGATCTCTCTGGTGAGTGCTGGTCACATCATCATAATCACATGTAATAAAACATGATTTGAAATAAAAGTGTGTTATTCTAATATTTTTTCCCCCAAAGAAGAGAAAGCTTGAATATTAAACTTCTTAAATAATATCAGAAACCTAAAACATACTGCGAGTAGGATCCGACTCACAGTGACCCGGGGTGTTATCACTGCGAAGTAGATTGCCCAATCTTCCTTTCCAGGAGTGGCTGGTGAATTTGAACCGCCAGCCTTCTGGTTAGCAGTCAAATGCCTTAGGCACTATACACCAGAGCTCCCAAAACACCATTTCATTAGCGTGGAAAAACCAGAGATCTGATACCAGAACTAAAATAATTCTATCGTTTTATTGAATATAATTGTCAGTTCCATGTTCACTCCCAGACAAGAAGGACTGTTACTCTGGACTATGTGTCTCATGTTGTTGTTGTTATGTGCCCTCGAGTCAGACCCGACTCATAGTGACCCCTCCTTGGGTTGCTGAGGCAGTATCACTACGGAAGTAGATTGCCCAAAGGAAGATTGGGCAATCTACTTTTGTAGAGATACTGCCTCAGCAACCCAAGGAGGGGTCACTATGAGTCGAATCCACCGGATGGCATTGAATTTGGTGTTTTGCTTTTTTTTTTTTTTTTTGGTTGTTTACGTTTAGTAATGTGCATACTTTTACCCTAAGTAAAGAAGAGCTCACGGCCATTTTCGTTTGTTAGAGAGGGAATATTGGAAGGAAAACTGTAATTATCTTATTTAAATCACTTGTGTGTTTTGTTCTGGATCATTATGACAGAGGTTACTTTTCTTCCTCTTACACTCAACAATGTGGAAAATCAAATGTCTGCTGCACATGAAGAAAAATTTACATGAGTAAAGCAGAAGGCTCCTAAATGTACATGCAAACCATGTATGGGAATGCCCTTTTGAAAATGGTACAGCTGTTTGTCTTTTGACAATTCAAGAAAAGAGAGAAAATTTAATTATCATGCAAAAAAATCTCTTTTTTTTTTAATGTATGTTGTTGTTGTTGTTATGTGCAATTGAGTCATTTCCAACTCATAGCGACCCCTCCTTGTGTTTCCAAGGTGGTATCACTATGGAAGTAGATTGCTTAACCTTCCTTCTGAAGAGTACCTGGTGGGTTTGAACCACCAGACTTCTGGTTAGTAGTCAAGTGCCTTAGACATTACACCACACATAGGTCAATTGAAAAAGTTTATATTAAATATAAACTGGATAAGCAAAAATGGATCTTTCACTTCTGACATAAGAACAAAATGAACATGATATCAAAAGAGAGTAGTGGTGGTTCAATAGCAGAATTCTCACTTTTCATGTGGGAGGGAAACCTGGGTTCAATTCTTAGCCAGTACACATCACATATAGCCAACACTCATCTGCTTTTTCCAAACAAAGATGGACTAGGAAGAAAAGCCTGGCAATCCATCTCTGAAAATAAGCCACTGGACTGCATTGGTAAGATCACAAGCCAGCATGGAGATGGCATGGAACCAGTTATGTTTCATTTCCTTGTGCATGGTGTAGGCATGAGTTGGAGCCAACTTGATGGCAACTAACAACTAAACAGGACATTGATTAAAAAAAAAAAAAAAAAGGAAAACATAACTAAGTAAGAGTGAGAATGAGAACAGAAGGAAATAAATAAATATTCTTCAAAAAACAAGAGATAAATTTATTATGAAGGGAAAACTTGGCAAAAGAGAGTTCTGGGGAATGTGTAGGTGTTGACATATTAGCATAGAAGATGTTTTAAGAAAACCTACCTAAAATCCGTGGAGCAGAATACAGAACATGTATTATTCAAAACATGTTTTTAAATCAATAAAACAAGAAGGCAAAGGCAGGTCATTGAGGAAGATGATGAAGTCAATATGGAAACTGTATGTCCTTTTCAAAGATTTTTCAGAAACATTCATACATCACATTTCAATGAAAAAATATTAATTTAAAAGACAATCTAAAGGTTGTTGGTGCAATAAAAACATCGCATACTGCCTTAAGGATATAATTAAGAAACTGTGGAAATCTTCGATTTAAAATTTATCTGGATTCGTGGTTAAAGATGTCTTAGTTAATTTTACTGTTATCAAGAAAAGAAGTAATTATATCAATTTTTTTTGGTAAATCAGAGCTTGTAAAATTATAGATTTATATTTCAATTCATCTGTGTGATCAATTTTTAGTAATTTTGTGAGATGAAGTAAGGGATACTACTTATAATGGCTTGATTTGTGATCATCAGCCAGTGTCTGACTTTCTTTTTTTAATTTTACTTCAAATCGAACTTTTTGGAAGTAAGAACTACAGTCAATTTCTGCTCCAGGGTTGGAACACAGCACCATAGGAAAAAGTTATTTATGTATTTAAACCCCACACATCCACACTGCTGACTACACTCCTCCCTACTTTATTGCCAGTATGAATACTTAGAATTCATATAAATTAAATATTGTATGTCCTTGACTTCACTGCATTGGCTTCATGAGTGTGCTCATTTATTTATTTTTTCTTTGTTTTGTTTTTTCCCACTAGCACAATATCTCCCTAAAATACATTAATGTATTATTTTGTCTTTATGTGATTTTTTGCATTACACTCTTACTTTATAACTTAACCAAAGCATAAAATAAAACCCAACTGCAATAATTGTATTTTCTTCACAAAGTCATTGTGAGGATTAAATCACACAAGAATTTAAGAGCACTCCTTAAACATCATATATGCATGGCTTCTAATTCCATGACTACCTATTTTATTTTATTTAATTAAATACTTTATAGTGATAAAAATCAGCATTCTGGAAACTCCTTTTCTTAATAAATAATTATCTATCAATTTGGGGCTATGATTTAAAGCTTTAATGTCATTTTATGCCTTGAAAACAATGAATGCATGGGTCTGGCCTATGTTTTTCATTTTAAAAACTTGACTTACTACATTTTCTTTTGGTAGCCATTTAACAGGTGCTAAGGTGGGTGGCACAAGTGATTTGTGCGTGACTGCTAACTTAAGGGTTGGCAGTTCAAACCCACAGGCAGTCCCAAGCCACAGGTGATACTGGAAGAAAAGGCCTAGAAATCTACTTTGTTAAGAGTTCCACTAAGAAAACCCTATGGAACAGTTCTACTCTGTAACACAGAGACTCACAATGGTTTGGAATCCATTTGATGGCAACTAACAACAGCAATAATAAAAATTAAAAAATAAAATATCAGCTGTGAAAAGTTCAAACGTAAGGATCACAACAATCCAGAACTATTAGACTAATGTCTAAATGCAAAATAAAATGAATCATAGTAAATCCCTGATTTATCTACTCTAGAATCTCTTCTTTGTGAATGCTGTTCATTACAACATTTTAGAAAAGGTTTTGTAGATGTTAACTAAATAGTCTTAATATACTAGATGTGATGTTTTAAAGGAGTAAAAATTCAGATATGTACTGTTTATGGAATCGTAATGGAAACTCCTGGAAAGATAGGGGATTGAATGCATCTTGACTGTACTCTTCCATTAACTGAATCCAGTCACCATGTACTCTATATAAAATGGGAGGATTGAGGGAGATAATTCACATATAGTAGTGACAGTCATACCTTACATGTATTAAAAATTCAATTATTTTCTCTATATTTTAGTTAAGGAGCTCTGGTGGCATAGTGTCTAAGGCATTTGACTGCTAACCAGAAGGCTGGGAAATCTACTTCTGCAGTGATGCCTCCTTGGAAACCCAAGGAGGGGTCACTATGAGTCGGATCCGACTCCACGGCAGTGTGCTAGTTAAGGGGTATATATGTAATACAAAGCACCTGATGGTATGACAGCTGGTATGTAATTCCAGGCAGGTATGAGTAGGGCATAGCATTCTTACAGATCAATATAGGGATGTTTTACCTCCTGGGAATAAAAAAATGTAACAGTATAGTGAATTGACTTGGTAGAACCTCAGGGCCTCTGTGTGTGTGTGTGTGTGTGAGTGGTGGAGGAGGAACAAGAGACAAACTAAATTTTCTCTGGAGGTACATAACCTGAACGTAAAATTCACATTATGACAATAGTTAAGCTAAACACACACAAGCACAAATACATGGAAAATAAACCTCATCATTGATGACATCATGAGACAAAAGACAGTTTGGGAGATGATGTGTCATGTCAAATGAACAAACAAACAAATGAAAACAAGAACAATAGCATGTAACTGATCAAAAAATGGAGCAGTATCTCTCATAATTTATACCACTGAGAATCTTAGAAACTAGGAAATATTGCCTGTCTAACTGATAAATCCATGACCTCAATCAGACTCCTTCAATAGTGACACTGTTGTGGAACAAATCTTCTGTGACCTGGTAGATATTTCAGTTTAGATTTTTTGTTCTTCATGGAGGAATAATGCTCTACTGGTAGTTTAGTATCCCAGGGTGAATCATACTACTTCTGAGCACCCTTCTTGTCTCTGCTCTTGGTTACTTCTCTATTTTATACTCATAATCTCTTCTATCTTAAATCATTAGAGAAGAACCTCTATAACTACACAAGCCACTTCAAATAGCTGATTTTTTTCTTAGTGAGGTCATATGTGACTATATCTTCACAATTTTATTATGAAAGTCTCCCATTATTTTGAGTCATTTTCCCTTTGACTGTTTCTGGCTGTTGGAATATGCCTGTATTTGCTCTTTGAAGTTTAGAGAGACTCTGAATTTTTCAACCCATTTGATTCAAAAAAAAAAAAAAAAAGAAAGAAAGAAAGAAAGAAAAGAAAGAAAAAATTACTGGATACCTACTGTTGGTACAAAATGAATAATACATTTTCTGTGCCCTTGAAAGAATCACCACCTAGTTAAGTTACATGGACAATGTGAGACAATACTTTACAATATAAATTGATAGGGCTCTAATAAAGAGTTGTAGAAAATATTTGAAGGCATGAAGAAAGAAAAAGGACAATCTTCAGAGGTGTTAAAAAGTGAGTAAGAATTTGCCAAGTACAGAAAAGTGAGAGGGCATTTTTGACAAATGGTAGCAGCATATATAAAGGCATTATTGTGTGAACAGCATATGTCTCCTGGGAACAGGGAAGACATTGTTATGGTTGAAACAGGGTGTATGAGGAGTTATTAGAAAGAACACTAGGAGTAAGATTTAAGAACATCAGTTTCCCTGCTAGAGTTTGAGTCTCATCAGATAATACATATTCATATAAAGTTCCTCAAAGATGAAATGCTAATATCTGTATCCTTGAAAAAATATTCTATAATATTATGATCAATTTTCTCTTTACAGTTCAGGAAATGATAATATCTCACTTTTAAAGTTCTAGTGGATAGAAACAGACATTTTAAAGAAAAAAAGGGTTTAGGAAAGAATCTATCCAATACTGACATATGTTAGTAATAGTATGGTTAATGTGTTTGTCGTAGGCATGTTTTTTCCCAAAAACCAAAATTTGTTTATTTTAGCATTTTTGCTGATATGGTAAGTTTTCTTTTTTTTTTTTTAATTAAATTTTTATTGTAATCTGGGTGCAAATTTACAAAGTAGATTCATTTTACTCTCAACAGTCCATGCACATTTGGTTTCATGGCCCTGATTAAAATCCCAACTGTAAAAAGCTCTCCTCCCATCTCCTCCCTGTCACTACCCATTCCCTGTGTCCTTATCTATGTGTTCCTGTCTGCCCAGCTCTCCTCCTGTGCAAATGCTGCCCTTCTGATGTCTCACGGTTGATTGTTCTAAGGAGTAAATCTCTCTTGCATAGGTGAGGGCATCTCTCTGGGGCAGGTATTCTGCTTGTAGGCCTTTCTACTGTTTGTCTGAGAGCTAATCCATGGAAATGAGTCCAGTTCCAGGCTCAAAGCAAAGGATAACCTGGGGCTATAGTCTCAGGGGTTTGACCAGTCTCTATCCAACCAGTAATTTGGGTCATTTTGTGTTTTTGAATTTTTTTCCACATTTTTCCTCCCATTCTATCCAGGATCTCCAATTTTGATTCTTTTCAGAGTGGTTGGCATTGGTAGCCAGGTACCATCTATTTTTGCTGGTCTCAAGGTTATGAAGGTTGAGATCTGTGAGGTCCATCAAACCCTTGGAATAATTATCTCATATGATTTTGACTTTCTTTGTTCCATAAGAGGGGAGACCAATAGTTGCATCTTAGATGGACATTCAAAAGCTTTTAGGACCCCGGCTCCTACTCATCAAAGTAGAGAGTACAACAAAAATTTTACGTACTATGTTGTGCCAATTGAGCTTCATGTCCCCTGAGACTATGGTCCTGAGCTTGCAAGCCCAGTGACTCCCTCAAGGTGTTTGGTTGTCACTGAGAAGCTATTCCAATCCTGTCCCTTGTTGCTTCTATAATGTATATGGATATTTTTACAGTACAAATACATGTGTAAGAATGTCATCAGCCATTTCTACCCATGGTCATGGGTATATTCCTGTTCAGCTACCCATACCTGATTTTCCCACCTGTCTAAGAATTTACCCATAAACTAGTGTTTGCTGATACTGGTAATGCAGTATTGTGTACGTAATAGTGTTTGCCTCTGTTGTCTATATCTTTTGTGCATATTTCTGTGTCCTATTTTTCCCTACTGTTATTTTTCTGGTCACACACTTCTCTTATATTGTGTTCTAGGCTATTATGATTCAATACCTGTACTTGCTACTGTCTGCCTGTCAGTTTGACATACTGTAGTGGCTTGTCTCTTGCTCTCATACTGAAAGCTATATCACTGGTATTTTAAATACCAACAGAGTCACTCACAGTGGGCAATTTTCAACAGATGGTCTAGACTAAGGCAGAACAGGAAGAAAGGTCTAGTGATCTATTTCTGAATATTAACCAGTGAAAACTTATGGATCACAACAGAACATCATTTAACTTGGTTGCTTTGGACACATCAGGAAGGAAGAATCAGATCCTAGAAGAGAACATCATGTTTGGGGAAGTAGAAGGACAATGAGGTCATGAGAGACCTTGGAAGGAAGGACTGGCACAATAGCTGTAAAAATGTACTTGAACAGGCTGGCAATTGTGAGGATGACACAGGACCGGGAGATGTTTCATTCTGTTGTAAATATGGCTGTCGGGAGTGGAAGTCAGCTTGATGGCAACTAATAACAACCTCAACCTTAGCGTTTCCTACATCCATAGTCACATTCCAAGTTTACCCACAAGTAGGATTTTGATAGAAAGTGAAAGAAACTATATTTTAAAGCTTATTTTTGAAGTGTAGGAGAATTTGAGTTGAATTTCTCTCAATTTTGTAAGAGGTCCCTAAATTACCCCCATATATATTTTGTGTGTCTGTGAGTGTGAAAGAACTCTCACAAGGCTTATAAATTAGTTGGCATTCAATGACTAAAGGCATGGCTAAAGACATGCATAGATGCATGCAGGCATGAATGAATGAAATGAGGAAAAATAATCAGTCTCAGTGAACTACAATAAATCCTTGGCAGGTAGTTTGAGAGAAGTCTAATATGGAACTATAAAAGTGATATAAGATTCAAGTTGGCATGTGGTACAGCCTTGAATCACCCCCAAACCCTATCTTAAGAAATTCAGCTCATCCTTCTTGCATGGATTGTCAGAGATGAGAGAGGCTATTATTTCAAGTAGAGAAATGACTTAAATTTATGAAGTAATTTAATGCTCATATATGAGTTTAAAGATTCAAAAAACGTTTTAGAAAAAGCCAGTTTCTCCTAGCTGTATTTTACATTTTTTCCTTTTTGTCTATTTTTTAATTTTTATGCATACATGTATTATTTATATCTGTCTGAGTTATAGAATGCATAATAAGTTATTGTGATCTGGGCTGTAAAATGAAAGAATAAGTCTCTATAAACAAAATAAAGTACAGGGAATAATGACAGGGAATATTTACTTTTTACTAGCTGTGTCTTTGTTTTCTAAGTGTCATCTACCTTTAAAAGAGCTAATGTTCAATATCCTCTTCTTTTCTTCAACATGACTTTAGTACCTAATATTTGCCACAAACCATGCTTACAATTGAATAAAATTAGTTTTCCTCTCATATGTATTTCTTGAAATTATCACACAATTTTTTTTGCTATTGATTGATTCTGGTATAGAAGAACTGAAAATATGTAATGGTGAGCAATGGTGAGCTTTTAGTCATTTTTCCCATTAATGGCTATGACATTGTGTCAGCTCAACTGCAATCTTTCCATCTACCTTGAGATTAAAGGTAGGAGTTGTCTACATATCATTTATAAGCTAGAAACTCAGACAAATTTAGGGATTGATAATGTATTACAGCTAAAAAAGCACTTAAAGAACACATAAGCTTATATTATATTTCAATTCTAAGAAACAAAGACTGGGAAAAATTATAATGATATACTCCCAAATCAGAGCTCTGGTACCATAGTGGAGAAGGGACTTGACTTCTAATGGAAGGACAGCGGTTCAAACTCACTAGCTGCTCTGTGAAGGAAGACTGGGCCATCTACTTCCTTAAAGATTTACACCCTTGGAAACTCAGTGGAAGTCACTATGAGTTGGTAATGACTCAATGGCAGTGAGTTTGGTTTGGTTTGGTTTGACTCTTAAATCACATATTTCATTGATATCAAAGTCAAGACGAGGACAATGATTTCTTTCATCTTAATCAAGTATTCTTTCAGCAATAGCCTATTGCTGGTGTTATATAGGGTTAATAACCTGCAGAGCATATTTTCTGTGGCATATATCATTATAGAATAGTAATTAGCCACCTGACTTCAAACATTAATAATAATAATTGTTATTTATTCAGCACTTTTCATATGCAAGGTACTTTATGCTCATATTTGATTTAATCTTCATGGCTATGTCATATGATATGATTATCCACATTTTATGAATAAGGATAATGAGGCTTAGGAGAGTTGGTACCTTTACTTATGACCTTGTTACAGTTTATGATAGAACTGGCACCCAAAGTGAAATTTTCTCTAAGACTCCTATGGCCCTAGCAACTTAACCATAATCCCTAAATTAGGCTTAATTTAAAAATAAATAGGTAAGATTAGCCCATTTCTAAGGTTTTGTCTAGTTTCAATAATCAATTATTTAGTTCCAGGTTGCGTAAGGCATTTGACTGCTAACCAGAAGGCTGGAGGTTCAAACCCACCAGACACTCCTCTGTAAGAAAGTTGGGCAATCTAATTCTGTAGTGATACCGCCTCGGAACCCCAAGGAGGGGTTGTTATGAGTAGAATCCCACTCCACAGAGGTGAGTTTGGTGTTTGTTTTTCTTCTTTTGACAATTATTAAAGTTTGTGACAAAAAACAATTGTTGACTAACTGGTATTAAATATACTGGTAATCTACAAAATTTAAACCAAAAATATCCCCTGAAGTCTTTTTAAAACCAAACAACAGTTTAGTTTAACTAGTAAAGAATTTCTGCCTTGAGCATCATGTTCTTTCAGGATCTATTTATGTAGGATCAAAATGACAACAGCAACTCCAAAGATTAGATAGGAAGCTTAGGGGGCTGTGAGTTAGTGTTAACAGGAAGGGGTGGAATGGGGGTGGGGGACAGCTCGGAAAAGGAGAGTGAGAACGGTTGCACTGCTCAAAGAAGGTACTCAATATCCCTGAATTGTACATATAGAAACTGTTGAATTGGTATAAGTTTTGCTATGTATATTCTCAGCAACAAAATAAATGCAATTGAGAAAGTTCTGGTAATACCTTATTCTCAGAAGTTTTATTTTGTTTCCACAAACCACAATGAATAGCTTCCAAAGCTTTGTGTGTAATTTTGAAATCTCCAAAGTATCAAATAGAACTTTTTAGTTGTCACATGGAGAACAAAAGATTGCTGTAATGGGAATGGCCTCAAAGTTGAACCCTGATCATTTCTCCATTAACATTTTTGTCAGTCTTTAATTGAAAGGATGTAGAGCTACAATTTTCTTTTGAAACTGTACAAGTATCATGCTGGCAAACATTGATCTTTTCCAAAATACCAGAAATATGTAACTTAAAAAAATATTCTACCTTATTATTATTTTAGAGGGATAGACAGATCTGCAGCGGGCAGGTGATCCAGTTAGTTCATTTTCCATGCCCTGTTGTTTCTCTGTCTCCTTGTTCCTTTCTCTTTAAAAGGTTGTGCTCGTTAACATCACCACTGCACTCTGGGGAAAGGCAGAACTGAGAGAAGTCTTTTTATCCTGCTTGTTAGAAAATGGCTGAGTAGATAAACAAGCTAAGTACAACAAGGATCTGAGGGCGTATCTAGTTTTTATGTGCTTATACTATTCCTTATATTCTTCGGTTTTGGAAATCACTGGTTGAATAGATTTATCTTTTGCAGGTTGTATTTCCCATAAGAAAAGCAGAGTGTAGGAATAGATCATAGGATTTATTTAGAACCATGATAAAGTATTTAGCTTCTTCCATTCTTTCTTATTTTTAAATTTCTCAACAGAAGAAATGCATTCTGAATATTTATTTATAAAATAATGTTTTTTTAATTATTATGCTCAGAATCAAGTATTTCTCAGACTGTGCTCCAAAATCTCGTACCAGGCCAGGAAACAATCTAAGAAGCCTTCAGGTTTTCCATTCTTTTAAATTAAGTGTTTTTATTTTATCTTTAAACCAAAAACAAACACATTGCCATTGAGTCAGATCCAACTCATAGCGACCCTTCCTTGGGTTTCCAAGGCAGTATCATTACAGAAGTGGATTATCCAATCTTCCTTCCAAGGAGTGGCTGGTGGGTTTGAACCACCAGCGTTCTGGTTAGCAGTCAAATGTCTTAGGTACCATGCCTATGAGTATGTATATTCTGGATCATCTACATCACTGCCTTGTAACTGAGACCTGTTTCTTTATTGCTGCTCCAATAATTACCATTCTTTATAACTTCACTGCTGCTAAACACAAAATGTATATGTTCTGTTTACCTAGTGCTGTTCTGACAAGAACATACCACAAATGGGATAGCTTTAACAAACAGGAGTTTATTCTCTTACAGTTCAGGAGGCTAGAAGCCCAAGTTCAAAATGCCAGGCTCTAGGGGCTGTGTGAAAGCCCCTTGACCTTGGGCTTCCACTCTGCCTCTTGATCCCAGGCCACTGGAGGTAGAGGCATCTCTTCACTCCGGCAGCTACTGGCTGGTGAAGCTAACAAGCCCAAAGTCAACAAATAAAATGGCACAGTCTTGATGTTACCAAACCATTAATTCAAGTCCATTGTAAGTCCCAAGGTTGGCAGAGCATGGCAGGCTGCTGAACAATGACACAGCTACATGCAGGGTCCAAGTGTGCCATAAACTAGAGACCATTCCCAAAGCTGCTGCTTATATATGGGAAACAGACCATATCCCTAAGGCAGCTACTCAGCTGCTTGTGGTAGATCCAGCTATGGAGTTGATTGCCAGTCTCATCATGGGAAATAGCTACCACCAGCTTCCCAGCCACTCAACCAGGCCCAATCAAATTGATATGCAACTTTAAATACCATAGTATACATTTGTGGTTAACTGTACACATGAAGGTTTTGCAAGAATTTGAGAGGAAGGCCCTCAGTGAGATGGACTGACATGGTGGCTGCAATGATAGGGCTTAAGGATAGCAAGGATTGTGAGGCTGACACAGGACTGGGCAGTGTTTGATTCTGTTGTACATAAGGTCACTACAAGTCAGAGCCAACTCAATGGCACTTAGCAACAACAACATTGTGGCAATGATTGCAATACATAACCATGATATGCAGAACTCAGTAATGCAGCTACACAAACTTTATACTGTGAGTCAATCTGAAGCCAGAGTTCTAGCAGCCTCCAGGAAAATCTTTAACCAGAAACCTTTTAGTGTCAGTAGTGCTAACAGAACTTTTGTAATTCTAAACACTCCTTAGGGCCTTTATCTGCCCTCCAGTCTCAGCAGGTATCAAGGAACTTCCTCCGAACTCAGCACGCATC
>NW_006921642.1:5296668-5297343 GCF_000298275.1 Orycteropus afer afer
TTAGGTTTGTTTTCATATTTTCAATGTTATATGTTGTGTTGTTTTAACTTATTGCATGATCGAAGTAATTGGAAAGTCTGAGAAATACCCAGCCACAGGCTTCATAAATAGTAACTGCATAGTAGAAAATAATCAGTATATTAGAATCACAGAACTGGAAGTGATCTTAGATATCATCTAGTGTAAGTCCCTTCTTTTGGCAAAATATCGACTCAGGAACTTAATACTTGTCTAAAGTCATAGAGTTAGCTCAGACATTCAATAAGCAAGTATTTCTAGGTATTAAAAATGTAATATATACCCATGATTAGTGGCACAGCCCTCCCTAAAACCTATGTCTTTTATGATCAACTCCAGTTCTGCTTTTATTTCACAGTTTTCTAGGCACACACAACAGACTAGATGAAGCTCGATGACTTATGCAGGAATCGAATCCATCATAATGATCACTTCCATTTTGGATTCTAATTCCATTAACTTATTAAACCATTTTGAAGTTAGTTGAGAAGGGTAAGAGTTGAGTCTTACTTATAGAAGAGAGGCAAAGAAATAAGCTAACAAAATTTATATTGACTTCAGGCTAGCCATACAAAAAGGACTGTGTCTCTTTCTAAATGGAAACCCAAGTTTTAATATTTTGATAGGAATGGTAGGTTTGCTTTTTTTTTTTTTTTT
>NW_006921642.1:5298613-5300520 GCF_000298275.1 Orycteropus afer afer
TCCTTCATATAGTACAGCTTCTCAGATTATTTCTCAGCATACAGATTAAATAAGTATTGTGAAAGGATACAACCCTGATACACTCTCTTCTTGATTTTAAACCATACAGTGTCCCCTTGTTGTTGGAACAAAGTCTCCTGGTCTATGTACAGGTTCCTCATGAGTACAATTAAGTGTTCTGGAATTCCCAAGCACACTACAGTAGGATGACTATTTGTGACCCCAAGGGTCTCTTTCCTGTAGTTCACTCTACTGTGCAAAACTCTGTATTAGATTTCTTGGATTGCAATCCAAAGAAAGCTTTCTGATTAACTTAAGGACTGAAAGGCATTATGGGGAGGATAGTGAGTAGCTCAAAGAATTAAAAGAATAACTGAAAAACTTAACCTCGGGAATAAGGGAAAATGACATAGCTCAGGTATAAGCAGCAAAAACTCCTGAGTATATATCCTAGTCATTGGGTCTGAAGCATGAATGAATCCTGGCAACACAGTAGAATCACACCTGGATTCTTTAAAAATTTCTACTAGTATAAAAAATAAGACAAAAAGAAAAGTACATGAAGCATTCTATGGAGGAAATTGATTGACAGATAATGATAAAAATATTTTCAAGTTTAAATCTGAAAATGAATATCTAGAATGTGCAAATAACACCTAGACATCAACAGTGTACCAAAAACAGGTCTGATATAAAAATGAGTACAGGATATGAAAAGCAATTTTTATAAGAAAATTAAAAAAAAAAAAAAAAAACTTTAAAGCTAACAAACTCACAAACTCATGAAGAGATACACAGGATAATTGATAAATATAGAAAAGTAAAATAAAACAAAAATATTCCTTTTGTAATTTTGGAAAGGCAAAAAATAAGCTAGCTGTTGACCAGGGTTAGCAAGGATGTGAGCATATATAAAACTACATGTCTTGCTATCAGGAGTGTGGACCGGGTAGCTGTTTGGAAGAGCAATCTGTCATAATAATTTTCTTGATTAGTTTTTTGATCTATCTAATCATCTATTTGAGAGCTCTGGTGGCATAGTGCCTAAGGCATTTGACTGCTAACCAGAAGGCTGGCAGTTCAAACCCACCAGCCACTCCTTGGAATCATCTATTTATCTGTCATCTTTCTTTCTCTCTCTCTCTTTCTTTCTCAGAGCTCCACAGAAAATTATAATGCATAGGCATAACTACTAGTTTATGATATTGTCATCAGAAAAAAAAAAATCTGTATTGGCCTTTATCCCTTATGAGTTTTCATACAGATATCAATGCTCATATGGGAGAATCTTATTCACTTAATATGAGTGATGTTTCCACTCCTAGGTTCTTGAGATTAGTGTGCCAATTGACTATATGGTCCCACGCAGAAAGAGGGAGCTAGACAGATGGAGAATATGTAATACCCAATGCTAGTTAAACTGTGTACCAAAAGATATTTAAGGCAAGATATATGTCTCCAGAATCTTAAAGATTAAAACATTTATCAATTATTTCTGTAAATTCAAGATACGATTTATTTCAATTAAAAAAAACAATTAAAAATTTAACTTTCACTACATTAAGTACAGGGGATGAAAAACAAATATATTTTGGACCTTGCAGTAAAGGAATTCCAAGTTAGATTGATTTGCCTCTCAGTACTATGTAATGTCTTGTTGCTGTTGTTGTTAAGTGCCATCAAGCGTTCTCTGACTCATAGTGACCCTATGTACAGCAGAATGAAACACTGCCCAGTCCTGAGCCAGCTCCATGTTTCTTGCTACCCTTGAGCCCATCACTGCTGCCACTGTGTCAATCCACCTCATTGGGGGCCTTCCCCTCTTTCATTGACCCTCCACTTTACCAAGCATGACATCCTTCTCCAGGGAATGGTCCCTTCTGACAACATGACCAAAGTAGGTGAGA
>NW_006921642.1:5302346-5302864 GCF_000298275.1 Orycteropus afer afer
TCAATATCATATTATTTTGGCTCTCGTGGACTTGTTTATATATATATATGTCTTAAAATGATATATTTAACAGATATTTGTGAAAGAAAAGGAAAAATAAGGAAATTATTTGTGTGAGGATTTTACATAAAATTTCCATAACTTGATCTAAACATTCCTAACTCTGGTTTTGAATTTTCAGTACTGGACTGGATTGGACTCTGTTCACTCTATTCTTCTCTGACACCCAATTAAACAATAATTTATTCATTTTGACTTTATGTATTTCCCATTTTCATTACTGGACATATTTCAAGCAATAGAAACATATTTAGATCTGTGAGTGATCTTTTATTTCTTATTTTCCACATTTTTAGTTTTATAAGAAATTGAAACTAAGTCAAGAAATTTGAAGTCACTGTAGCTAGATTGTGGAGGAGCCAGAATGTCATTCCACATCCTCAGACTTCCACTCTGAGTTTTGACAATTTTATGCTCCTTCCTAGACTTAACCCTACCTGTTTCCTAGCACATAAATA
>NW_006921642.1:5303534-5319199 GCF_000298275.1 Orycteropus afer afer
TTTTTTTTTTTTTTTTTTTACCCCCGTATGTTTTTCTCTAGTGATTGGTTGCTCCTGTAACATGTTCAAAGTACATGGAGCAAAGTCTTGGCATCCTCAATTCTAAGGAGATTTCTGGCTCTATTTCTTCCAAAACAGATTCCTTCATTCTACTTGCAGTCCATGGTATTCAATATTCTTTACCAATACCATAATTCAAAGATATCAGCTATTCTTTGGTCATGCTTATTCATTGATCAGCTTTCACATTCATATGAAGTAATTGAAAATACCATGGCTTGTACCAGACACACCTTAGTTCTCAAAGTGACATCTTTGTTGTTAAACACTTTAAAGAGGATGTCTTCTGCAAATCTCCATTTATTTATTTATTTATTTATTGCACTTTGAGTGCAAATTTTCAGAGCAGAATTTTTTTACATTCAACAGTTTGTGTACATTTGGTTTCACTCCCTGATTATCATCCCCAGCCCTGACTCACTCTACTCCCTTCCACTGCCTGTGACCACCCCCCGTCCCGGTGCCCTTAGTGATTCACTCCTTCCTATCCAGCTTTCCCTCCATGTGAATGCTGCTCCTCTAGTGCCCCATGGCTGATTGCTCCAAAGGTGTATCTCCATAGAGTAGGTGGGTGCATTGCCCTGGGTTGGGTATTCTGCATGTAAGTCTTTCTACTGTGGGGCTGAGAGCCAGTCTTTGGGAATGAGTCCTTTTCCAGCTCTGAAGTGATCCCAGGGCCATAGATTTGGGGGTCCCACCAGACTCCATCTAACCAGTAATTCTTGTCATTAATGTGTTTTGAATTGTGTTCCACATTTTTCCTCCCACTCTATGCAGGATCTCCAGTTTTGATCCCTTCCTGAGTGGTTGGCATTGATAGCCAGGCACCATCTAGTTCTTCTGGTCCTGAGGTCCATCATATCCTTGGGCTAATTGTTTCCAAATGCCTTTGATTTTCTTCACTCTTCTCTTCAGATGAGAGGCGACCACTAGCTGCATGTTAGATGCCGCTCAAAAGCTTTTAAGACCCCAGTCGCTACTCACAAAAAAAGTAGGCTGTGGAACAAGATTTTTATGTATTATGTTATGCCAACTGAGCCTGGCATCCTCCAATGCTATGGTCCTGAGTCAGCAGGTCTGGTGGTTCTCTCACCCAAGGTGTTTGGCTGTCTCTGGGTCATTACTCCAACTCTGTCTTCTGTTGTTTCTGTAATGATTGTGGTTATTTTTTATCACTATTATCAGTGCAAAATTATCCTCAGCTAAATCTATCATTGGTCTAGGGCACAGTCCTGTTCTGGTAATACAGTATTGTGTATATACTGTTTTTAGCCTCTGTCGTTTGTATCTATGTGCACATGTGGGTATGCTCCCTTTCCCCAATATCATCATGGTGGTCACAGACTCTTTCCATACCATCCCTCCTCTTACCCACCTCAGCATGTAGACCAGACTAATCTGAAATTTTCCCTCCCCTTCCCTCCTCTCCCCGGTAACCTACAAAGTGAGTTCCCTTCCCCAAGCAAACCCTTCCATGACTTTTTACAGTAATGGGCTCATACAGTATTTGGCCTTCTGTGATTGACTTATTTAACTCAGCATAATGCCCTCCAGGTTCATCCATATTGGGAGGTGATTCATGTATTCTTCATTATTCTTTAATGTAGCATAGTATTCTATTGTGTGACTGTACCATAATTTGGTTATCCATTCATCTATAGATGGACATTTAGGTTGTTTCCATCTCTTTGCTAGAGTGAATTGTACTGCAATGAACATAGGTGTGCATATGTCTGTTCGTGCGCTGTCTCTCACCTCTTTAGGATATATTCCTAGTAATGGAATTGCTGATTCAAATGGTATTTCTATTTTCAGATTTTTAAGGAAATGCCATACCATTTTCTACAACGGTTTTACCATTTTACAATCGCACCAGCAGTGTAGGAGAGTTCCAATCTCTCCACAACCTCACCAACATTTGTTATTTTCTGTCTTGTTGAACTTTGCTGTTATTTCTGGGGTGAGATGATATCTCATCATTGTTTTTGTTTGCATCTCTCTAATGGCTAATGATTGTGAGGAATTCATCATGTGTTTGTTGGCTGCCAGCATATCCTCTTTAGTGAAGTGTCTGTTCATGTCCTTTACCCATTTTTGAACTGGATTGTTTGTCTTTTTGGCACTGAGATGTTGAAGTTTTCTATAAATTTTGGAGATAAGTCCTTTGTCAGATATGTCATGGGCTAATATTTTCTCCCAAATCTGTGGTTCTCTTTTTACCCTTTTGGAGAAGTCTTTCTATGCACATAAGAACTTAATTTTTAAAAGGTTCCAGTCATCTAGCTTCTCTTCCACTTTCTAGGCATTCTGGTTATGATTGATTGTCTATTTATGCCATAAATTAGAGCCCCTAGATTTATTCCTATTTTATTTTTGATGAGCTTTATAGTTTTGGGTTTTACATTAAAGTCTTTGATCCAACTTGAGTTTGTTTTCATGTATGGGGTGAGGTATGGGTCTTGTTTCATTTTTCTGCAGGTGGATATCCAGTTTTGCCAGAATTTATTAAAGAGGTTATCTCTTCCCCATTTAATGGGTTTTGGTCCTTTGTCAAATGTCAGCTGTCCATAGATGGATGGGTTTATTTTTAAGTTTTTGATTCTGTTCCATTGGTGTATCTGTCTGTCATTGTACCAATGCCATGCTCTTTTAACTATTGTGGCTGTATAGTAGGTTTTGAATTCTTTTTGGTATAGTGACTGTGTATTTGTTACATCCTTCTTTTATATGTCCTGCATCATTCAATATTTTGCTTATAGAATCCTTCAATATTGCATATCAAGTTTTGATTTTTTTCTTCAGTTCTTTTAGCTTTTTTCTTTCTTTTGATGCTGAGTGTGTTCTTTCTTTTTGTTTTTCTAACCCACTAGCCACTCCTCGGAAGGAAGATTGGGCAATCCTACTTCCGTAGTGATACTGCCTCGGAAACCCAAGGAGGGGTCACTATGAGTCGGGGCCAACTCGATGGCACATAACAACAACAACAACAACAGTCTTTGTGCATTTCATTCCACTTTGCATTCTCAAGGCACACTTTGTATTTTTCTGTTCAGCTCTTTTACTTCATCCTGTCTTCCATTCTCTTACATTACTGTACATTCAAGAGCAAGATTCAGAGTCTCTTCTGACATCCATTTGCCTTTTATGCCTTTCTTGTCTTTTTAATGACCTTTTGCTTTCTTCATCAATGATGTCCTTGATGCCATTCCATGACTTGTATGGTCTCTGTCATTGGGGTTCTATATGTCAAATCTATTATTGAGATCATCTTTAAAATCAAGGGATACTCAAGGCATACTTTTTCTATCATGGACTTTTAAAAATTTTCTTCAGTTCAACTTGAACTTGTATATGAGTGATGGTCTGTTCCACAATCAGCCCCTGGCCTTGTTCAGACTGATGATATTGAGCTTCTTCATTGTCTCTTTCCACATATATACTCTACTAGATTCCTGTGTATTTCATCCAGTGATATCCATGTATATAGTAACCATTTATGTTGTTGAGTAAAGGTATTTGCAATGAATAAGTCCTTAGTCGTCAGAATTCTATCATGCAATATCTGGCATCAAGTCTATCACTAAGACCGTATTTTCCAGCTACTGATCCTTCTTTGTTTCCAACTTCTTCATTCCAATCACTATTAATTATCAATACATCTTAATTACATGTTTGATCAACTTCAGACTTCAGAAGGTAAGAATGTTCATTTGCTTTATTTTTTGCATTAGTGATTAGTGCTTAAATTTGAATAATAGTTGTATTAACTGATCTTCTTTGTAGGTGTATGGGTATTACACTGACAGTGTTTTATTTAAGGGTAGATCTTGATTTGTTATTTTTGAAGATGAATGTGATGCCATTCCCCTTCAATCTATCATTCCTGATATGATAGTTCATATGATTGCCCAGTTCAAAATGGCCAATACCAATTCATTTCACCTCATAAATGCCTAAGATAATGATCATTATGTGTTACATTTCATTTTTTGTTGAGTTCCAATTTTCCTGGATTCACACCTTGTACATTCCATATTCTGATTGTTAATGGATATTTGCAGCTGTTTCTTGTCATTTTAAGTTGTTCCACAGCAGCAAATGAAGATTCCAAAAGCTTTTCTCCATTTATGTCATTGAGGTCAATTCTAGTTTGAGGAAGCAACCCTTCTCTAATCATATTTTGAATGCTTTCCAGTCTGAGGGACTCATCATCTGACACCATGTCAGCCAATGTTCTGCTGATAATCATAAGGTTTTCACTGGCCAATTTTTTAGAAATTTTTTAGAAAAATTTCTAAAAAGTTTCTTCTTCCTACTCTGTGTTTTTTGAGAATCTCCACTGAAACTATCAACCATGGGTGACCTTGCTGTTTTTTTATATACCAGTGGCATAGCTTCCAGTATCACAGCAACACACAAGCCACCACAGTATGACAAACTAAGAGAGAAGTGGTGGTTGAACAGCATAGTTCTTAAAAATTTGATGTACCAAGTAACCCAATGTTTTCAGTCATAAGTAACATACTATTATTGAGCTATTGAATGCATACATTCAAATTTATTATATATGTTTGTATATGTATATATATGTGTATATATAGATTATATATTACATATGTGTATATATAATTATACAAATAAATTATGTATTATATACATAATCTTATATATATATATATAAAATCTTCACCATCCAAGGCACTATCCTAGATATAAGGGATACCATGATGAAAGAAACAGGTATAATTATAATTAGTGGCCTAATGGAGCTGCAGTTTAGAAGAGAAAAGCAGTTTCTATCAAAAGCAAACATCCACACAAGCAGATACCAAACCAAAACTATGACATGTTTTCTGCTCATACTTGTGTGTATGTTTGTCTGTGTTTGAGAAAAGAAAGGTGGATTGGGAAACAGAATAAAGAACCTTATGTATTTGTTTTATAATGATCTTAGAAGTTTGAAAAACAATAAGTTTGTTTGGATGAACATTTTCATATGAATATTTTTCAACCACTGAAAATAATTGTGTTGCTGCTGGTGCTGATAATGCGGAGGCTTACTTTTTCTTTCCCATTCCAACATTTTTCCTTCTAATATAGAGCGTGATTTACCAACTGACTCTGCCTACTTTGTACTTTCTGAGCTTTTGTCCTTTCAGTTTTTCATACAAAAACATTTTACCAATCTGTTTAAAATGTGAGTGCTTTATGTTTAAGCAAAGGGATTTTCAGTAAATTGCAACTTTCTCATTGTAAAATATTCTTAATACACATTACTAGACACCCAGGAAAACTGTTAGATGATTTTCCTCACTTGAGCTCTCCCCATGTTGTTGCTCTTAAGTCTGTGCTTCTTTCTTCCTTGAACTAACACAGCCTTATGGCTCCAACCAACAAATTGTATAAATAATTCCCATATCCCTTTCTCAAGCCTTGACTGTTTTCTGTACATGAGTCTCATTTGTCCAAAAGGATAAGGAGCATTTTCATCAATATATTGGTTTTCCTAAACACTGAATTTCCTGATCTTTGTTTCGATTGATGCTATGCCAATCTTGCAATCATTCGGGTTTATGAACATGGAATCAATTTAACTTATCTTTCACTTTTACTTTTTATGTTCAATCAATCATCAGATTCTAATTTTGCAATCCCTTTTCCTGATATGTAAAATCAGTCAGGAAGTAAATTCATAGTGTTAATCTCAGAAGGGATTGGTAGGTCAAGAGATAAATATGGAAAATACCATGGAAACAGATTTTGGTGGCTTGTGATCACTTGTTCTTAAGAATATTTTATATGTTCTGTTAGGGTGATGATTTTATAACAGTCTGGAAACTTAAATCACTTTTATTTGATCTTCTAGAAAATATTTTTGAAGTTTCAAGCATGCATTTGGGGATAATGCCCTGGTGGCATAGTGCCTAAGGCATTTGACTGCTAATCAGAAGCTGGCAGTTCAAACCCACCAGCCACTCCTCTGGAAGGGAGGTTGGGCAATCTACTTCCATAGTGATAAGGCCTGGGAAACCCAAGGAGGAGTCATTATGATTCTAATCCAACTCCATGGCAGTGAGTTTGGTTTTGTTTTGTTGCTTTATATTAGTTGTTATTTATAACTATTTTAGAGTTCATTTGATACTTTCTTAGCAGGCAGTGGGTAGCTCTTAGATTCCTGCTGATTAACAACCATGATTGTAGGCACAGTTACATACCTAAAGATCTTCTATGACTATATAGGTTGCCAGACCCACTGAGCATGGAGTGTCCCTTGGATCAAACAATGATTTACAGGAGACTTACAACTTTGTGGGGAAAATTCTCTGTTCATTTAATAAGTTTGCAAAGGTAAGAGACAGAAATCTGTTTCATTACACAAATCTCTCAATTTAAAAGCCATATCCTTTATCATTATAGCCAGTGGCAGATTATTCACTCAGCAAGGTAAGCAGAGGCGGATTTGTGCATAATTACTAATCTGTAGTGAAGTTTCACTTTTTTTTTTTTTTTTTTTACCATGTGTGGAACTGTACACTACAGATTAGTAAGTAAAGTCAAGTAAGCACATGCTTACTTTCCTTAGTGGGTATTGTCTTCCCAGCAGGGATTATAAATTTGAGAAGAGACTTTGATTCTGTAAGAAGGTGCTGTGGGGGTGGGGGAGAATGGATGCCAGCCATACCTAGAAGCAGAATCTTTGATGTGAAAAAATGTGAAACTGTTCACTGTAGATTATTAAGTAAGCACAAGTAAGCCTGAACTCACCTTGTTTATTGAGTAATCTGACACTGATACAGCTGCTGCTGGACTCTGTAAATTTGATGACGCTATTCTATGTCCTTAATCTGAAGATTTGGCTGACTCAGGTCTGCAACAAAATATTATAAAATCTATATTGTAATATCTCTTCATCATAGGGATATATATTTGTGGTATAGTAAATTACTTAGTGTGGCTTTTTTAGCCATAGGTCTTTGTAAACTCTGGTGGAATTTGCTGTGAGCAACTGAGGAGCTCTTGATTGCTAAAGTTATCCACCTGGGGTATTTCTGTTGGGAGTGGCACAAAACAATGTTCTGAGAAGGTTCCACTCTCTCTCAGGTATTTGAATTCTATTATGATTGGTTAGTTTGGCCACTCTTCTGGGCTCAAAAGGAGGCCTCTTGTTGTTGTTATGTGCCGTCGAGTCAAACCCGACTCATAGTGACCCCCCCTTGGGTTTCCGAGGCAGTATCACTACGGAAGTAGGATTGCCCAACCCTCCTTCTGAGGAGTGGCTGGTGGGTTTGAACCGCCAGCCGTCTGGTTAGCAGGCAAGTATCTTAGCCACTATGCTACCAGAGCTCCCAGAGGCCTCTTAGAGACAGAAGAAGTCTCTCTTTAACTGCTGGCTGAAGAAGGCATGCTCCTGAGAGACACGTGCTGCTGGGAAAGAGACGCAAGAGACAGTCATTGCTGAGAGAGACACCGAGGGACACACACTGCTGGGAGAGAGACTGTGAGAGACTGTTGGCTGAAAGATGGCAGGCTGGGAGAGACACTGAGCATTCTTCCTGAACTTGAATTTTAGCCTGGTGCTTCCCTAATAAACCCCGTAATCTGTGAGTTCTGTGTGGCCACTGCAGTGAATTATTGAACCCAGGAGAGAGGTGGTGGGTGCTGTGGGAGGAACAGTTGGTGAAAGGGCTAGAGGGAGGCAGCATGTCTGGCCTGGCAGGAATAGGCCTTGGTCTACTGATGGTGATTCTGTCTTCCTTTTGTGCGGTTCAAGGAGGTCAGAAGATGTGGCCTCCTTGACCTTTTGGCAGTATTGCAATGATCAGGACATATAGGTTCATGACTGATATTATTTCTTCAAATATTATACATTTTAAACATGTCTACTATCTTTGCTATTCTTTCAGCCTTGAGTTTCATATTATTAGATATTAACATTCTTTCTCTGGTTTTCTTATCCTTTTCATTTTCTTAGTGTGCCTTTGCCATGTACTTATTTTAAAACTTTCTTTCATCTAATTTTCTGTATGTTTAGAAACAATATAAAACTCTGTGTTTTTAATTGAATTTGACTCATCTTTAGTAAGAATTTCAGTCCATTAACATTTAATACCATAAATGTTTGTTTTTTTTACAGTTGTTATAAGAGGTTTTTTTTTTTTTTTAATTATTATTATTTTCATTATGAGGTACGTGAAAGTTTACAGAGACAATTAGTTTTCCATTCATCATTTCATACACGTTTTGTTTCATGACATTGATTGCAATCCCCATAATGTGCCTCTGTGTCCTTCTTTTCTATGCATTCCTGCCATCTGAGCTGTCTCCCTGTCCAAAAGCTACCCTTCTGATCCCCCATGATTGATTGTTCTAAGGAGCACACTAACCTGATATAATTGCTCACCTTGTAGACGTGTCTATTGTTGGGCTGGTAGCCAGTAGAGTGAGATCAATTTCAAGACCAAAGGCTGACTAGGGACCATAGTCTCAGGAATGTCACCAATCTTTATCAGACCAGTAAGCCTGGTCTTTATGACTTTGAGTTTTATTTCACATTTTTCTTCTGCTCTATTCAGGATCTCCAATTTTGATCCCTTTCTGAATGGTTGACAGTTGTAGCCAGACACCATCTAGTTCTGGGGTCAGGGTTATGTAGGCTGAGGTTTGCATGGTCCACTAGTCCCATGGTCTTTGATTTTCTTCATTCTTTTTTTTTCTCCAGATGAAGAGAGACCAATTGCTACATCTTAGATGGAGCTTACAATCTTTTAAGACTCCAGTCACTACTCACTAAAGTATGATGTAGAACAATGTCTTTGTGTAGTATGTTATACCAATGGAGCTTGGTTCCCTGAGACCATGGTCACAAGCCCACAGGCCCAGCCACTAATTTCCTTAAAGTGTTTGGTTGTGGCTAAGAAGTTATCATAAGTTTGTTCCCTGTTAGCTCTATTATATCTTTGGACATTCTTATAGTATATACAAATGTGTATGTAGAAATATCATCTGGCAAACATATATGGTCATGAGTATATTCTGTTTTGGCTACATATACCTGTTCATTTAGCCTGTCTCCTTGGTATCCACCCATAGATTAATATTTGGTATTACTGATAATGCAGTAATGTGAATGTAAAAGTATTTAACTTTGCTGTTTGTACCTTTTGTGCATCTTTTCATGTCTTCCTTTTCCTTAGTGTTATTGTCCTTGTCACTCACTTTTGGTATATTGCATTTCCTTTCAACCAAATCAGTACTTGTCTGTTAAGTATCTAGCAATTTTCCTTCCTCTTCCCTTCCATCACTGGTAACCAAAAAAGAACGTTTCCTTTTGTGTATAAATCTTTCCTTGACTTTTTACAATAGTGGGATAATACAATATTTGTCCTTCTGTGATTGACTTATTTCACTCAGCGTAATGTCCTCTAAGTTCATTCACATTTTGAGGCATTTCACAGATTCTTTAGTGTTGCATAGTATTCCATTGTGTGCAAGTACCTTTGTGTGGTTTTCCATTCATCCCTTGATGGGCATTTAAATTGTTTCCCTCTCTGCTTTTGAATAGTGCTACAATGAACAGGGTTGTACATATATCTATTCATGTCCTGTTTCTCACTTCTTGGGAATATATACCTAGTAATGGGATTGCTGAATCAAATGGTATTTCTATTTCTAACTTTTGAAGGAAGCACCATACCATTTTCCACAGTGGTTATATCATTTTACAGTCCTACAAGCAGTGTACGAGAGGCCTAATCTCTCTAAATCCTTGCCAGCATTTGTTATTTCCTGTCATGTTGAATTTAGCTACTCCTGCTGGGGTGAGATATCTCATTATTGTTTTGATTTGATTCTCTCTAATGGCTAATGATTTGTGAGCATTTCTTCATGTGTTTGTTGGCTACCTGAATATCTTCTTTGGTGAAGTATCTGTTCATATCTTCTTTTCTTTTTTTTTTTTTTGAATTGTTTGTCTTTTTGATGGTGAAGTGTGGGAGTTTTCTATAAATTTTAGAGATAAGTTCCTTGTCAAATATGTTATTGCTGAATATTTTTTCCCAATTTGTAGGTTCTCTTTTTACTCTTTTGGAGAAGTCTTTCAATGTGCATAATTATTTAATTTTTAGGAAGACTCAGTCATCTAATTTATCTTCTGCTATTTGTTCATTTTTAGTTATGTTTGATACTCTATTTATGCCATATATTAGGGACCCTAAACTTGTTTCTATTTTTCCTTTGATAAACATTACACTTTTAGGTTTAGCATTTAAGTCTTCAATCCATCTTGAGTTAGTTTTTGTGTATGGTATGAAGTATAGATCTTGTTTCATTTTTCTGCAAATGGATATCCAGTTTTGCCAGCAGCATTTGTTAAAGAAACTGTCTCATCCTCATTTAACGGATTTTAGTCCTTTGTCAAAGATCAGCTGTCCACAGGTGGATGGATCTATTTCTGTGATCTCAGTTCTGTTCTACTGGTCTATGTATCTGTTGTATCAAATACCTGGCTATTTTGACTACTGTGGCTGAATAGTAGGTTTTGAGTTCAGGGAATGTGAGACAACCTACTTTGTTTTTCATCAGTAGTGCTTTGCTTATCTGAGGTCTCTTTCCTTTCTATATAAAATTAGTGATTTGTTTTTCCATGTCCTTAAAGGATTCTAATGGAATCTGGATCAGGATTGTGTTGAATATATAGATTGCTTTGGATAGTATTGACATTTTCACAATGTTCAATCTTCCTATCCATAAGCATGGTACATTCTTCCATTTAGGTAGATCTCTTACAGTTTCTTGAAATTGTGTTTCATAGTTTTCTTTGTATAGGTCTTTTGTGTTCCTCATAAGATTTATTTCCAAGCATTTTGTTTTCTTGTTAGCTATTGTAAAAGGTATTATTTTCCTTATTTCCTTTCCAGAGAGCTCTTTGTTGGTGTAGAGGAATCCAACTTATTTTTTACCACAAGTAGTTTGCTTTAAAGAACAGGAATTCATTTTCTCATAGTAAAAGAGGCTACAAGTTCAAATTCAACAAATCAGCTATAGGCAGAGGTCTTTCTTCATCTCCTCTAGCTTCTAGTTGTTGTTAAGTGCTGTGGAGTTGGTTCTGATTCAGAGTAACATTATGTACAACAGAATGAAACATTACCTGTTCCTGTGCCATCTTCACAATCATTTCTATGCTTGAGCCCATCTTTGCAACCATTGAGTCAATCCATCTTGTTGAGGGTTTTCTTAGACCTTCTACTTTCCTAAGCATGATATCCTTCTCCAGGGACTCATCCCTTCTGACAGCATGACCAAGTGTGGCCATTCTCACGTCTAAGGAGCATTCCAGCTGCACTTCATACAAGAACAATTTGGTCCTTCTTCTAGAAGTCCACAGTACATTTAATACTCTCAGCCAGCACCACAGTTCAAATGCATAAATTCTTTTTTAGTCTTCTTTATTTCATTGTTCACCTTTCACATGTATTTAAGGCTATAGAAAAGACAATGGTGTGAGTAAGGTACACCGTAGTCTTCAAAGTGACATCTTTGCTCTTTAACATTTTAAAGAGTTATTTTGCAGGATATTTACCTAATGCAATATTCATTTGATTTCTTGACTGCTACTTCAATGGGCATTGATTGTGGATCAAAGTAAACTGAAATCTTTGACAACTTCAATCTTTTCTCTACTTATCACAATGCTGCTTATTGGTCCAATAATGAAGATTTTTTTTTTTTTTTTATGTTGAAGTGTAATCCATACGGAAGGCTAGAATCTTTGATCTTCATTAGTAAGTGCTTCAAGTCATTTTTTCCAATCAGCAAGCAAAGTTGTGTGATATGTGTAGCAAATGTTGTTAATGAGTATTCTTAAAATCCTGATGTCATGTTCTTCTTTATATAGTCCAGCTTCTCAGATTATGTACTTAGACTACAGATGCAACAAGTATGGTGAAAGGATACAAGCCTGTTGCACACTTTCCTGACTTTAAACAACACAGTGTCCCCTTAGTCTATGTAAAGTTTCCTCATGAACACAATTAAATGTTCTAGAGTTCCCATTCTTTGCAATGTTATTCATAATTTGTTATGATCCACATAGTGGAAAGCCTTTGCACAGTCAATAAAACAAAGGCAAACTATCCTGAGTGTTTCTGGGCCCGCAGTTTCATCTGGATCCATCTTCATATGGCATGTTCCACTTGTGTGTGTCTGTGTCTGCTTTGCTGTTTTTATAAGACATCATTCAGAAAGGATTAGGTTCAGGACCCACCCTACTCCAGTATAACTTCATTAATGTAACAAAAGAATAACACTTTTTCCAAGCAGGGTCATATTTACAGATACAAGGATTAGAACTTGAACATAACTCTATGGGAAACACATCTCAATCTGTAACGTGTGTGTGTGTGTGTGTATACACACACAAAACCAAAAACAAACTCACTGCTGTAAAGTTGGATCCAACTCATAGTGACCCCTGAGAGATTAGGTAGAAGTATTTAGGCAGGTAGAATATTTTTTTCACATGTTTGATTTAACATATATAAGTTAAGATTTATTATATTAAATAATGTAATAATAAATGAAAGTGTGTGTCCTTATACAAAAATATGATGTTATTCAGTTGTTAGAGTTACTGATGAGTAAAATGAAGAAGAGTAGAGCAGATCTGGATGAAGAGAATGAGAAGATGTCAAGATTGACGTCCCCCCTTGGACTCCCTGTATGTGTCTTGAGGAACTATTCCACTGCTCTGATAGTTGCACATAAAGGTTGTGACAATTATAATTTTTCAAAGATTGTAAATTCCTAAAATGATATATACTACTATACCTCTCTTTGGCTGTTCTGATTCAATGACTATTTCTTTAGAATACTTCTTTGGAGATCTCTCTAGACAGTTTAAGGATCCCTGGCAGCACAGTGGTTCAGTGCTTGGTTGTTAACCAAAATGTCAGTTGTTGGAACCCATCAGCTGCTCCAGGATATAAAGATGTAGCAGTATGCTTCTGCAAAGAATCACAGCCTTTGAAACCCTGTAAGGGAGTTCTACTCTGTCCTATAATGTGACTATGAGTTGGAACAAACAATGAGTTTGTTTTTTGGTTTTACACTTAGTTTACATGGATGATATATCAAGGTCTTGTCAAGTGTATAGAGCTTTTGTGAGATAGTTCTGTAGTTGAGAAACCAGTCACAGGAAAAACCATCCAAAACAACATATAGAAAATTTCCATTAAAATTTCTTTAATTCTGAGACCAAGTTCCCTCAGAAAATCCCAAGGGCTGAAAAGGTGAACTAAGAACTTTGAGACAGACAATTGGTTAGCAGTGGCAGGAAGCAACTATTTTCTCTAGGGCTGGAGGGACAAGGAGAGGAAGTGGTATTACCAGAACTGTGGTGGAAGCTTGGTGGAAGCTGCAGTCAGTGAGATAGCCATTGCCAGACAAAGACATAACCTAAAGTAGAGAGAAAGAGGGTTACAAATATCACTTCCTTCCTTCTACTTGCCAAACTTCAGCCTTTGAAGTCCTTCCATTGTAGGAACCTAGTCAGAATCCATTCCCTGGGTGGTGCCAATGGCTAATGTACTTGGCTGCTGACTGAAAGGTTGAAGATTTGAGTCTACCCAGAAGCACCTTGAAAAAATGAACTTCTGATCTACTCCAGAAAAATCAGCCATCGAAAACCTCATGGAGCACTGTTGTACTGTGACACACATGGGGCTGCCATAACTTGGAAACTCTACAGCAACTGGAAACAAACAAACAAACAAACAAATAAATAAAACAACATCAGCAGCTAGCTGGAAAGGGAGCCTGGGAAACATGGTTTGCACAGAACCAACTGTAGGAAAGGGTGGAGTACAGACCTATGAGCCAACATATAAAGACTAGCCTGTTGTTATTGTTGTTGTTGTGATGTGCCCTCGAGTGGGACTCGACTCATAGCGACCCCTCCTTGGGCTTCTGAGGCAGTATCACTGCAGAAGTAGATTGCCCCATCTTCCTTCCGAGGAGTGGCTGGTAGGTTTGAACCGCCAGCCTTCTGGTTAGCAGTTAAGTGCCTTGGGCATTATGCTACCAGAGCTCCTACAAGACTAGCCTAGGCAGTATATTTTCTAAACATTACAATTTCCAGAATATCTTTCATTTACACTAATAGATGAATGCTATATTACGTTAGGCATAATATTGTTGGTTCCTGGTCTTGTCTTTTCTAGGAAGAATTGGATAAATTTTTATTCTCTTGTTTTCCTATCAAAAAATTTTCACTAATCTTTTCTTTATTCTTTGAATCCAGAGATTTCACCAGACAGGTGTGTGTCTTTTTAAAATGTTTCCTGGGGCTTGGTGATGACTTTCAAATCATAGACTGAAGATATTTTTCACCTTTGGCTATTTTTCTATATTATTTGGTCTTTCCACCCCCCCGTATCTGGGATTTTCATTATTTATGAATTATTTTCCCAGTATCTTTCATCCAAACCTTTTTCATCTTTTCCCTCATAAATACTATTACTTTACTTTTGTCTTTGAGATGTTTTTCAAAACAACTGATAGAATTTTTTAGACAAAGATTTCTATGAGGTTATGATTTCTCCAGATATGCAAACACAATGCTTAGTTCATACCAAGTGTTTAATAAGTATTTGATATGTAAAAGACTACATACATTAGTAAATCATATAATTATTTTTAGTTTACACATTACAAAACACATGGGCATAAATACACATAAACAGGTATAAGAGTATATGTGTATAACCATTTAAATATAAAAATCACACTGAGAAACAAAAACACTTGCATTTCTAAGAGATGTTACAGAGTAAAAACACTTAATAGGACTTTTTGCATAAAGGAATCCAAAGGATAATGTAAACAACAAATACAGTCTTTTCAGTTTTCTGTCTCTAATGTATTTCTTTTTTCTATTCTAAATATGACCAATGTATCCATAAATTGTACTTATCAAAATATATATGTTTCATCCTCTAATAATAGCAGGACAAAACCTTTTGAGTTCTATTTTTTAAGTAAACAATTAAAAATATTATTTTGTTTTGTCAACTGGGAATATGTATAATAGTGGTATTCTAAGAAAAAAATGGAATAATTTAGATGAAACAAGAATTTTCAAAGAGAATCTTTAATTTTTTTCACTATATTAATATTAAAGCCACTTTTATAAAGCACCCAGCAACAAGGTACCCACTTACAGTGAATAAAGAAAACTGAAGGAATTACCTAAATATGTCAGACACATATTTTGAATGGTAAATGTATGTATATATGTAATTTTCAATCTTTATCCTAGTAACTTGAATTACAAATAAAAATAATAAGAACTACTGCTTGTCAGGACTTTTACCAGACAGGTATGTGTCTTTTTAAAATGATGGCTTAATGATGACATTCAAATTATAGACTGAATGAATTATTCACTTTTGGCTATTTTTCTATGTCATTTAGAAATTTTAAATAATTATAGTATTATTTGGGAGCTCTGGTAGCATAGTGCCTAAGGCACTTGACTGCTAACCAGAAGGCTGGTGGTTCAAACCTACCAGCCACTCCTCAGAAGGAAGGTTGAGCAATCTACTTCCGTA
>NW_006921642.1:5319299-5321770 GCF_000298275.1 Orycteropus afer afer
CAGAAGGCTGGTGGTTCAAACCTACCAGCCACTCCTCAGAAGGAAGGTTGGGCAATCTACTTCCGTAGTGATACTGCCTCGGAAACCCAAGGAGGGGTTGCTATGAGTCGGATCTGACTCCACAGCAGTGGATTTGGTTTTTGTTTTGGTAAAATATTATTGAATAATTATTAAACTAGAAATATTATCATTTCCTTCTAAATTTATCAACCCTCTTTTATTTTATTAAATGGTATATTGTGACATAGAACACTATTGAATGACTAAATGTAAATTGCATCTTAACTCTTCCATAGCATCATTAACAGAATCACTGAGGTATACCTATGAAGTGATTTGTTTGTTTCTTTATATTGAGTTTATTTGCAATAAAAGGCAAAGACCTTAAGTGGTCAGAATGATGAATTTTGACCTGTGTGTCCATCACCCTAAACAGTATATACAAAATTTCTATCCCCCTCAAAATTTCCCTCGAATATCTAATTAGTATTGGGCACTGCAGTGCTGATTTTAGTCTGTTCAGCAACCCTTTCTTTGTGAAACACACCATTCCTACCTTAAAGCAGTCGTAGGTTCTGATCTCAAGTGTAGGAACATCACCCATTGTCTAGTAAAAAGATTTTCTCACATAGGAATTTGACTCCTGCATGAAGACTTATAAGGAGGTAAGTCTACTAGAGATCGTTACTCTGATGGCAATGCCATGGATTAGTAGTTCTCATCCCCGACTTCTCAGATGTCACCTGGGGAGCTCTAAAAAAGACCTGTGTACAGTAATGCTGTTCTGAGAAAAAATATTTTTAAAATAATATATATGAAACTGTTGTTGTTATGTGCCCTCGAGTTGTCTCTGATTCATAGAGACCCCTCCTTGGATTTTTGAGGCATTATCTCTATAGAAATAGATTGCCCAACCTTTCTTCTCAGGAGTCACTGGTGGGTTTGAACCACCAGCCTTCTGGTTAGCAGTCAAGCACCTTAAGCACTATGCCACCAGAAGTCCTTTGATATTTCTTTGTCTGAGCAATTTTACTAAAACAGAAAATAATCAGACCCTGACTTACTAAATGGAGAAAGAGAAGGGAAGAAATAATAGAGCAAATCATTACCATTTATCAAAAGTTTTGAAAATGTTTATTGTGTAGTTTACATACATTATTCCATTTATTATTTGCCTTATGAGGTATTATTATTAACATCTCTATTTGACATATCCACTACCTACTGGTTAATTGGTCTGCTATTATACTGAAAGCTATGCTACCAGCAGGATTACCTGTGGTAGACAGGTTTCAGCAGAGTGCCCAGACCAAGGTAGAGAAAGGCCTGGTGATCTACTTCTGAAAAGTAGCCAATGAAAACCATTTAGATCACAAATAATGTTTTTCAATTAATAATGAAATGATGGTGTGGTGCCTAAGGCATTTGACTGCTAACCAGAAGGTTGGTGGTTGAAACCCACCAGCCATTCTGCAGAAGGAAGATGGGGCAATCTACTTCTATAAAGATTTGTCACCTTGGAAACCCAATGGATGTCACTATGAATCAATGGCAGCAAGATTTTTTTTTTTTTTTCTGGCTAATGATAATGAGGATAGTGCAGGAGCAGGCAATATTTCCTTCTGTTAACGTAGGGCTGCCATGAGTCAAGAGCTATGCCAACTATCAACAAATGATTTGACATATAAGGAAACTGAGTCTTAAGAATGTTACCTCATTTTCTCAGGTTCACACTTTCCAAGTGATGCAAACAGACTTGAACTCAATTGTGTTTGAAACAAAATCTCATGTTTTGAACTATCCTACCATACTGTTGTTATCTTTGGGTGCCATTGAGTTGCCTCTGACTCATAGTGACCTTAGGTACAACAGAACAAAACATTGCCCGGTTGTGTGCTATCCTCACAATCCTTGCTATACTTCAGCCCATTGTTGCAGCCACTGTGTCTATCTCATTGAGGGTCTTCTCATTTTTTGCTGACACTCCAGTTTACCAAGCATAATATGCTTCTCCAGGGAATGACCCTTTCTGAAAACATGACCAAAGTAGGTAAGATGAAGTCTGGCCATTTTTACCTTCAAGGAGCATTCTGGCTGTATTTCTTCCTGGACAGATTTGTTCTTCTGGCAGTCCATGGTATTTTCAGTATTTTTCACCAACACCACTCAAAATCATTAACTCTTCTTCGGTCTTCCTTATTCATTGTCCAGCTTTCACATGCACATGAGGCATTTGAAAATACCATGGCTTGGGTTAAGTGAACCTTAGTTTTCAAAGTGACATCTTTGCTCTTCAACACTTTAAAGAGGTGTTTTGCAGCAGATTTTCCCAGTGCAACACATTGTCTTATTTCTTGACTGCTGCTTCCGTGGGTGTTGATCATGGATCCAAGCAAAAGAAAACCTTTGACAACTTCAAATTTTTCTCCATTTATCATGATGCTGCTTATTGGTCCAGTGGTGAGTATTTT
>NW_006921642.1:5329375-5346415 GCF_000298275.1 Orycteropus afer afer
ATGAAGGGATGGACACTGGGAGGAGGTAACTATGGGGAGGAAGTGGGAGGGGAGCTGCTGCATTGTAAATTTTGGTCAATGACATGAGACTATGTGAACTGCTGTATGAAAAGTGAATTTACTCTGGAAATCTTCACCCAAATCCTAATAATAAAAAAAAAAAGAGACTAGATTATATATTTAATTGCAGAAAATAAAACTGTAATTAAAACTACAGGCATTTTGTGGACACATGACAAACCTTGTATTATATAGATCGTTTCTCTTTAAATATATTAGATTTTTAAATATAGCCTCCATAAAACAGGTTTCCTTCTAACAACATCATGTACCTGCAGCATTACAAATTCAAGTTACTGTGTTTAATTTCCATATATGCTTTTCTCTTATTTGCTGCAATGAAGACTAAAATCTTAACCCTAATGTCAATAACAATATTCAAAATGATACAACAGCAATGGAGTATCAATTAGATATCTGACACTGTTCCAAGTAAGCTACATCTAAGTCTCAATCCCTTTGTAAGAAAAGACACAGCAATGTGGACTCACACACATACTTATCACAGTGACTTGACACAGGCATTTTATGACTTTCTTTTCCCTTATTCCAGGGCATAAATCCCCAATAGCTTTCCATCTTGGTGAAATGAGATTCTTCTTCAAAACTTCAGCCTCTTCCTTATCATTTTAAAGCAAAAAATAGAGTCAGAACTGAAGTTAAAGATATTTTCTTGCTTTACTTCAGGCAATTTTTGTTACACAAACTCTCAAATAATGAGACACCTGTTGTACTTAACACTCTGAAAGAACTGAATGGAAAAGACAATGCTTTCCATCCACCAATATACCTAGGAAGCCTTCCACTGCAAAAGACATTGCTCTTTCAAAGCTTGGTTGCCCTCGACTCAGGGCAACAACCCATTGAGTTTCAGAGGCAGTAATCTTTATGGAAGTAGATTGGCCTATTTTCCTTCTGCTGAGTGGCTGGTGGGTTTGAACCTCCAACCCTCTGGTTAGCACTCAAATGCTTTAGGCATTGTGCCACTGAGCTCCAATGTAAGATGCAAAGAAGTGAATTTTTGTTCCTATGTCTATCGAGTTTTCCACTTCGGCACACACCATAATTTGCATACTAAAGTGCTAAAAATCTGACTACTGTTTATAGTAACACTTTGGACGTGTCTGTATTTTCCAATAATTCTTAAAGTATCTTAAAATATAGACCTGTAATACTGTTATTAGTCAGACAGTAGTGTTATCAGATAAAATAAGGAAGATAGAAAATATAGGATAGAACAACTTTCAGGAAAAAAGAAAGTGGATCTGAAATAGCAGTCTATTCAGAACACTGGTCAATTAAAAACTATTATCCAAAGCTTTTCACATCTGATTTGAAGCTCAATTGAGAGATATTTCTTCTGAAGAAGTTTAATAAACCCTCAAATATTCTCACATTCTAAGGAAATTTATGACCATTATTTATGGAGATTTTTGAAAAATTTCATTAGATCTATATTTATGTGAAAGGTAAAATTTCAGTAGTTTTCATTGATTGATCGATTCATTGAACATATTTGGATTTATGTTCACACCTTATTTTGTTCTTCTTCTTTAGTCCAGTTTTTCACTTCCCTTTTTTCTTCTTTTGAATTAATTGAGGATTTATTATTTATTTTATTTTTTCCATCTACTGCTATCTCTTTGCATATTTTTAAATTGTTACCGTAAGCAGTTTAACATGTTTAAATAATTAAAATTAGCAGATAGCTAACCTCCTTAGAAATGATAAGAACACCTTATCTCCATTTAACTTCCCATATTTGTTAGTTTTGTTCAATACTTTGGTTCTATATTGATTACATTTTAGTCACAAATTAGACATTATTATGATTTTTTAAGTTGATTCCACAAATTGATTTACTCGCCCTTTTCTAACACGAGTGCTTTCTACTTACTCCTGCATCTCAGACTTCCCATCTGGAGTAATTTTCCTTCTTTCAAAATTCAACCTTATAAGATTTCTTTTAAGGGAGATTGGTAATAAAAAGTTCATGTTTATTTGTCTTTATTTCACTCTCGTTCTCAAAAGATATTATCAGAATTTAGAATTTTAGATGATTTTCTGTCCACACCTCAGATTCTCTTTTCAGTTTGGTTTAGAATGCCCTCATTACTGATTATCCATTAATAAGTCTAGTATCTCAGACTGCTTCATTTCAGAAATCCCACTAATTTTGCAAAGATAAGACAAAATGTTTGAAAATAAATTTTAAAACTATACACTTAAGTAATCTTTCTCAGTGAACCCTTTTGCTATAATTTTTGGCCCCTGCAAACACCAGCCCCTGCAGAAAGTTATTTCATAATTTTGTATTATTTTTCCATTGAAGATATAGCAAATATTTAAAGATGTGTATTAGTGTCTTAGAGTTGCTGTATCAAATTATCAAAAAAATAGGTTGGTTAAAACAAACAAACAAACAAATTATTCTCTCACAACTCTGGATGCTAAAGTTCTGAAATAAAGATGTAAGCAGGACTATGCTCCCTTTGAAGGCTCAAGGGAAAATCTTTTCTTGCCTCTTCCAGCTTCTGCTGGTTCCAGGTGTTAGTTGACTTAAGATTGCATGCCTACAATTTCTGCTTCTATCTTCACATTGCCTTCTCCCTTGTGTCTCTGTGTCTCTTTGGAGTTTAGAGCAAAACCAAATTCATGACATTCTCAACTCCATATTCTTATCTTAATACATCTATAAAGTTCATTATTGTAAATAAGGTCACCTGGTTCCAGGTCGACATATCTTTTGGGGGTCACAAGTCAACCCTCTAAGGAGCTCTGGTTGCACCGTGGTTAGAGCATTAGGCTAATAACCAAAAGTTGGCAGTCCACCAGCTGCAGGGTGGGTAAAATGTGAGGCAGTCTGCTTCTATAATGATTTACTGTCTTGGAAACCGTATGCCACAGCTCTACTCCGTCCCATAGAATCTCTATATGTCAGAATCAACTGGATGGCAGTGGGGCAGTACATCTCAACTCACTAAAATATGCATCAGTATTTACAAAAAGAAAAACAAAGTTGATGAAAAAATTATAGTTTGAGAAGGAATAACAAAAACCTAAAAGGCAGTGGTAGGAAAAGTAGGAAAAGTAAGCATTTAGTCAATTTTGTCAGTGAAAAGCTGAAATAAGCAAGGTGTTGAACCAGCTCTTTGGGATGCAATTGACAGAATTTTGCTGTTCTCTTATGTACTTAAATTCTGGAGTTAACAGATGTAATGACATGAAATCCATCATTACATCTTGTAAAATATTTTTACATCTCAGGTAGTTTTGCTTCTTATTTGGATTTCCATACTCACAAGCATATTTAAAAAGTTTAAGAAGTTATTGTACTTATTGGAGTAATTATGTTAAATACAACTTTGATGATCCCAATCTCACAGTGAATAAAAAGAATAAGAAGACATGGAGTTTAGACAGATGCTGAAATCAATTTCTTTTCTAGCTAGTGTAATCGTCTTCTATTATAAGGAATTTTGGAGACTGACTAGTCCTGGAGGCCTATGTGGATCATCATAACAACACCCCTTTTCTTCTATTTCTCAGCAAGTGCAGTCAACCTTACATTGTAACATATCTTTTATAGAGTTGAAACAATTATGGAAGCATCTGTAAGTTAATATATTATGGTCATAGATGGCATGACATTGTACATTTCCAGACTTAGAATCACTTTAAATAAATTTAATGCTTGTGAAAGTTGCTGATATAGTAAAGACTATATCTTTTTCTTTATTCACAGGCCAGTATAGAGACTGTTACTGTCTCTCTTCTGACAATTTGCTTCATCCATAAAGGAGCTAGCTCCTTCAGTACCAGTAGAAGTATTCTTTCTCTCTGCCAACAAAATAATTTATATAATTCTTCTTACAGAGAACTCAAAATACTCTTAACTAATTTGTTAGTATTACATTTCCATAGAAAACTGCATTCCTTTATGAACAGGATTTGTTGGGTCCAAAGAGTTGACCCAAGGGCCTTCTTACGAATATATTTTAAGCAAATAACTGAGCAGATTCTCCCATGTGAGTATATAGTCTCTTCTCATAGCATCTTGACACTGAACTCTCTATTTCACTTGCCCTTCAATAGGCTTTCAAATATCCAGGTTTTGTTTTTTTTTTTTTGGTTGTTGTTGTTTTTCTTTTAAATATATGTGCCTAACAGAAAAATAATTGAGAGCTTTCCTCAATCATGTCATATAATATAAAACATTCCTTGCTGCAAATGTAGGGAACACATATTGATTTGCTATATGTTTCTTATACAGGAGAATTTTAGACCCAGAAAATATACTAAAGGTGATGCAACTCTAGATCAAGCACTCCAGGGTGGTCATCCAGAGCCACATTTAGTCATTCTGCCTATTGTGCTACTACACGGGCTCTGAACTGTAATATTTATGTGTAGGAGTTAAGAAAATTTCTTCCATCTCACTGAGAAAAATCTCACTGAGTGTTACTCTGGAAAAGTTAATGGAAGTCAGAAAAGCTATGAAACTTAAAATTTACAAAAGACACTGTTGATTATCTTGAAGTTATAAGAAAAGTAGAAATGTCACTGAGAGAATTTTTGAGTGTCCTCAGAAGCCATCTGATATCTTTAATAAATCTATGGAAGTCAGCTATTGTCAGACCAATACTTACACCCTCTTGAAAGAATGTCTTATCTAACCCCAGGGTGAATGTAGAATCCAAGAAGATAGAATCTAATGTTGTTATTCCCTTCAAAATGAGGGGGAAATTGAATTCTATATGGAAGACACAAACTATTCAGTGGAAGAGCTACTGTACAGAAATAAAAAACTACGTGAGTCCCACCTAGATAGAATAACCCACTTGGGTTTTGGAAATTACATGGGAAATCTGGTCCATTAAGACTGAGTAGACTATGCACTAGATGAAATAACCAGCAAGCTCTTATCTATCTTCAGTTAAAAAGGTATCTTACCTCTTTTTACAAAAGCAAGCACTGAACTATACAGTAATTCGGTGGCCCTCATATAGAGTACAAGATGCTACTGGAAATCCAAACTAATACAATTATTACTTTTGTCTCTAAGAGACTTAAAAGGCAATATTTACAGATAAAAAAACTTAAAAACATTAAAAAATGCAAGAAGTTACCAAAATATGTGCATACATAGAACTGTGACCATTCCTGCTGAGAGTTTAGAAAAGGAATAATTGAGATCACATTGTGAGGCTGGGATCAGAATGACAGGAGTTGGTAAAGAGAAGCAGATATAGCTGATATAAATTGAGGCTAAGAGCAAGGGAGATTAAGACTGTTGTTGTTGTTGTTAGGCACAATCGACTTGGCTACAACTCATAGCAACCCTATGTACAACAGAACAAAACAAAACACTGCCTGGTCCTGTGCCAGCCTCACAATCCTTGCTATACTGGAGTCCATCATTGCAGCCTCTGTGTCATTCCATCTCATTGAGGGCCTTCCCCTTTTTTGTTGGCCCCCACTTTACTGAGCTAATTGATTTAGTCTTCTCTAGCTATCCTTCCCCAGGGAATGGTCCTTTCTGACAACTTGACCAAAGTAGGTTGTATGAAGTCTGGCCATTCTCGCCTCCAAGGACCATTTGAGCTGCACTTCCTCCAGGATAGCTTTTTTAGTTCCTCTTGCAGTCCATGGCAATCTCAGTATCCTTCGCCAACACCACAACTCAAATGCATCAATTCTTCTTTTATCTTCCTTATTCATTGTCTACTTCTTACATGCATGTGAGACAACTGAAATGCCCATGGCTTGGGTTAGGCACACCATAATCCTCAGAGAGACATCTTTGCTCTCCAGCACTGTAGAGAGGTCTTTTGCAGTAGATTTGCCCAGTGCTATACAACACCTGATGTCTTGACTGATGCTTCCATTGGTGTCGATTGTGGAACCCAGTAATGTGAAATCTTTGACAACTTCAATCTTTTCTCCATTTATCATGATGCTGCTTATTGGCCCAGTTGTGAGGATTTTAATTTTCTTTATGTGGAAATGTAATCCACACTCCAGACTGTAGTCCTTAATCATCATCATTAAGTGCTTCAAGTCATCCTCATTTTCAGCTACGAAGATTGTGACACTTGCATATTGCAGTTTGTTAATGAGTTTTCTTCCAGTCTTGATGCCACACTCTTCTTCATATAGTTCAGCTCCTCGGATTATTTGCTCAGCATACAGATTGAATAAGTATGGTGAGAGGATACAACCCTGACCGACTCCCTTCCTGATTTTAAACTATGCAGTATTCCCTTGTTCTGTTCAAACAACAACCTCCTTGTCTACATGCAGGCTCCTCATGAGCACAATAAAGTGTTTTTGAATTCTCATTCTTCTCAAAGTTATCCATAATTTGTTGTGATCCACACAATCAAATGTTTTTGCATAGTCAATAAAACACAAATACACATCTATCTGGTATTCTTTGCATCCAGCCAAGATCCATCTGACATCAGCAATGGTATCTCTCTTTCCACGCTCTCTTCTGAATCCAGCTTGCATTTCTGGAAGTTCTCTGTCAATATAATGCTGCAACCATTTTTAAATTATCTTCAATAAGATTCTACTTGTGTGTGATATTGATGATATTGTTCTATAATTTCCACATTCTTTGGGATCACCTTTCTTTGGAATGGGTACAACTATGGATTTCTTCCAGTCAGTTTGCTAGGTAGCTAGCTGCCTTCCAAATCTCTTGGTATAGACAAGTGAGTGACTCCAGCATGACATCTATTTTTTGAAACATCTCAATGGGTATTCCATCAATTCATGGAGCTTTGTTATTTACCAGTTCCTTCCATGCAGCTTCAACTTCTTCCCTCATTACTATTGATTACTGATCATATGCCACCTCCTGAAATGGATGAACACCCACCAATTCTTTTTGGTACAGTGACTCTGTGTATTCCTTCCATCTTCTTTTGATGTTTCCTGCATCATTCAATATTTTGGCTATAGAATCTTTCAATATTGCAAATTGAGGCTTTTTTTTTTTTTTCTCAGTTCTTTCAGTTTGAGAAATATTGAATGTGTTCTTCCCTTTTGGTTTACTAACTCCAGGTCTTTGCACATTTCATTATAATAATTGATTTAGTCTTCTTGAGCTGCTTTTTGAAATCTTCTGTTCAGCTCTTTTATCTTGTCAATTCTTCCATTTGCTTTAACTATTCTCCATTTAAGGGCAAGTTTCAGTCTCTTCTGTCATTCATTTTGGTCTTTTCTTCCTTTCCTGTCTTCTTAAGGATCTTTTGCTTTCTTCACAGATGATGTTCTTGATGTCATCTCACAATTTGTCTCATTTTCAGTCTTTGGTGTTCAATGCATCAAATCTATTCTTTAGATGGTCTCTAAATCCAGGAGGGATGTTATCAAGGTCATATTTTGGCTCTTATGGACTTGCTTTAATTGTTTTCAGCTTCAAGTTGAACTTGCATATGAGTAGTTGATGGTCTGTTCCACAGTTAACTCCTGGCCTTGTTTTGGCTGAAGATATTGAGCTTCTCCATTGCCTATTTCCACAAATGCAGTCAATCTGATTCCCATGTACTCCATCTGGTGAAGTCCATGTGAATAGCCACTGCTTATGTTTTTGAAAAAAGGTATTTGCAATGCATAAGTTGTTTGTTTTGTAAAATTCTATCATGGGATCTCCAGCATTATTTCTATCACCAAGGCCATATTTTCCAACTACCAGTGATTCTTTTGTTTCCAACAAAGTACAAGAGCACTCAACATATCTCCTGCTTAATTGTGACTATTGTTCCAGAGGCTGTGTTTAATGCTGTATGTGCCAGTAGCTAATATTCTGACAACCTCCTCAGAGATAAGAATTGTGTCATGGTCAGGACTGACTACAGTTCAGGTAGACCACAGATTCTGTCTTCCTGCAATGCAATATATCTTCCTCTGTTAATGAATCAACGCTTCTTCTTCTTCTTCTTCTTTTTAATTTTTATTGTAATTTGGGTGAAAGCTTACAGAGCAAGTTCATTTTCCAAACAGCAGTTCATATACATTTTGTTTTATGACATTGACTACAATTCCCCACAATGTAACAGGTCTCTTGGCATTTCCTCCCTTATTGTTACCTCTTCCTCAACCCTTCTTTTGTAGAGCTCTTCTCACATTGCTTAGATAGTTGCCACTTCTTCTGATCTTGCATAGGAGTTGCCCATGACGGAGACTAGTTCACAAAAGTCCTATATCCACTTAAGAAAGAGTTATTAGATCAGGTCTTGACCTGAGTAGAACTGTTTCGAATTCACCAATGTTATTTGCTGAATAATCAAGAATAATATGATTTTGTTTTTCTGGGCTCGTTAGCCATGGGGATGATATAAACAGGAAATTTCTGTGTTCATTTTAGACACCTCATGGAGATAATCCACCAGAAAATCAGATAATTTTAGTCGTTGGGTACAACAGAAATCTGGGACTGCCCAGCTGCGTGGTAATTCCTTTTACTTGGCTTAAGCTAATCTGTTGGATTTGTGTTATTTGAAACTCATTGAGTCCTACTACAGAATACAATAGTGGTTAATCAGAACAGCTTCCTAGTCTTGATATTCACTTTTACCTCATGAATTTTATGCAAGCTCATCTTCTTAAACTAGGTTGGTACTAATTGTGATGATAGGTGTTTACTTTTCTACTGTCAGTTGCTGTGATGTAATCATTGAGTCTTACGCTACATTTTAATCTAAGTCTGCATACCAAATGTCTTGAGTTTTCTTAATGAAATTTATGGCCTTAAACTTCATGATGATAATTAATTACCAAGTTAGCATGAGGAAATCTATATGATCATACCCACTATCAGAATTGATCATTCACATATCTCTTTACATACAACAGTTATGCTTCTAAGCTCACTGACATATTTGTGCAAGGATGTCGTGGTAGTTATGTTTGTGTGTCAACTTGGCTGGGCCTGGTTGAGTGGATGGGCAGCTGGTGGTAGTTATTCCCCATGATGAGACTGACAATCATCTTCGTGGTGGGATCTATCATAAGCAGCTGAGTAGCTGCCTTTGGGATGGGTCTGCTTCCTGTATTTAAGGAGAAGCCTTGGGAATGATCTCTAGCTTATGACACACTTGGACCCTGCATGTTGCCATATAATTATTCAGCAGCCTGCTATGCTCTGCTGACCTTGGGATTTACAATGGACTTAAGCTCATGGCCTGCCGTGTGTTTTGGTAACATCAGGACTGTGCCTTTTTGCTTGTCAGCCTTGGGCTTCTCAGCCTCGGCAGCCAGCAGCTGTCTGAGTGAAGAGACATCTCTAGCCCCAGTGGGCCGGGAGCAGGAGGCAGAGCTGGACCCCAAGGTTGAGGGGCTTTCACCCAGCCCTTAGAGCCTGGCATTTTGAACTTGGACTTAAAGCCTCCAAATTTAAGAATAAACTCCTGTTTGTTAAGGCCATCCTATCTGTGGTATATTCTTGTCTGAGCAGCACTAGGTACCCAGAACAGGTGTATACATGTATTATGTGTTGTAGGGTAAAACCATTCTCCATAGGATCTTCATGGCTGTGAGTTTTTGGAAACAGATGGCCAGCGCTTTCTATTGAGATATCTCTGTTTGGGTTTGAACTGCCAATCTTTCAGTTAGCAGTTAAGAACTTAACCACTTGTATGACCTAGTGCTCCAGAAACACTAAGGAGAAGGAAATACAAAAGTACCTCCTTAATACCATTTTATAAAAGCACAATGAATTGTAGGGATGCTATATAAGCAGTAAATAACAGCTTTTTCCAGCTTTAAGCTAATAGAAAAAATGTTTTAAAATAAAGGGTTATAATAAGTGTAGAACAACAACAACAAAAAAGATGTTTGTGTTTTTTTCACCATGTTAAAGGTAGGGGGAAAGGCAAAGAGAACTTCAAAAGGATGACTGTAATAGTCAAAATGTGAGATCATGAGAATATAAAATTACATTTTCACTTCAGGAGTGGTTAAGTGTTTTCTCCTTTTAGAAGCATTAAAAAACAGATGAGGACATAACTTTGTTAGAGATGTGATGAAAAAAGCTACCCAATGTCAAAAATAACCTCTTGAAAGTTCTGGATATTAAAGAACTGAATTAACCCAAGCTGATTGCTGAAGACTGGTTGATGAGCTGTACTACAGCATTTTCTTCTGGTTTGTTCTATCATAGGCTTCCAAGAAATCATTTGCCAATCATGATGCCTTTGGAATAATCGTTCCTTATTATTATCTAACCCTAATCCCTATCCAGGCAGAATTTAAACCTCATTTATTTTATTTAATTTTTTAAAGCCTCATTCTGATGGTTTTTAAGAAGACACTAATCTTACTGGTCATATCCTTTATTTTGTGTGTCACTCTGCTATTTTAAGGACCTCTGGTGGCATGATGGTTAAAGCTGACCAAAAAGTCAGCAGTTTGAACCCAATAGCTGCTCTATGGGAAAAAGATGAAGCAGTCTGCTTCCATAGATTTACAGCCTTGGGAACCCTACAGAGCAGTTCTACTTTGTCATATAGGGTGTCTATGATTTGGAATCAACTGAATTGTATTGAGGTTTTTTTTCCCCCCCTGCTATTTCAATAAAAGGTGATATCAGCGGATAGGTTTCGTTCTAAGTTGAAAGAGCGAATCAGGGCAGTAGTCTCAGAGAGTTTTCTATTCTCTACTACTCAGTTTTTCTAGATTTTCTTTTTAAAATAAGAATTTGAGTTCTGCTCCATATTTTATCCTCATTCTATATGGGAATAATTATTGTGGCCCCAGTCAGAATAGTCATTGGTAGTAGCCAGGCACCATCTAGTTCTTTCTGGTCTCAGGATAGATGTATTTGTGACTTTGTTTGGTAAACTGTTTCTTCTCTACACTTTCGGTTGCCTCCTTACTCTTTTGTTCTTGGCCAGTTGAGACCCATAGTTCTGGTTTAGATGTCTGCTTACAAGCTTCTAAGTCACCAGAAACTGCTCACTTCACTATGATGTGAACTATATTACACCAAGTGACTGAGTTGTTACATAAGACTGTGCTCCTAATCTTTCCAACCCAGAAAACCAGTGTTGGAAAGTGTTTGGTTACATCTATGGAGTATCCACATTTGTCTCATCAATAAAGTTACGTACCTACACCCACATTTTTGTGTTTAGTGCATTTGACTGCTAACCAGAAGGCTGGCAGTTCAAATCCACCAGCCACTTCTCAGAAGGAAGACTGGGCAATCTACTTCTATAGTGATACTGCCTTGGAAAACCAAGGAGGGGTCTCTATGGGTCGAATCCAACTTGATGGCAGTGAATTTTATAGATACTTCTATCTGTTCTCACATATGTGTGCATCTGTACCTACCCATAATCCAATTTGCTTATAACCATTCATCTGTGCTAAAATTCTCATTATTACTATGGTTATGCTGTGCTTACTACATCCACAGTCAGTGCTGCTTTTCCCATCACCAAAAATAATTAGTCTCTACTATATAAAACATACTTACTCCTTTCCCCTTCAATTCTTGGTATCCATCAGTGAACATTTGTCTCTCTATATTGATCTATTCCAGCCTTCTTATAAAAGAGGGATAATACAGTATTTGTTCCTATATGCTTGACTTATTTCACTTATAGCTCATTTAATTTTGTCTAATATTTATGGTGAATCTACATGAAGCCTTAAAGTCTTCATTAAGATTCTGCTATGATTAGCAATGTTATAAAGAAGGAAAGGTTGTATAAGGCTACATTGTGATTTTTTTTTTTCATCTTTGCCAAACTCAATTCTACAAGCACCAGTGGCCATATTACCTGAGGCATTGTGCTGAGTTGCATGATACAACATGAACAATATGTAGCCTCTGCCCATAAAAATAATTTAGTTGAGTGGACAGGTATGCCCTCTAAGACAGACTGTTATAACCTTTGTCATATATGTCTCACACATTGTTTAAAGAAAACCTTGAGTCAACATGTTGATATTACGACAGTTACATATAAATCCAGATTAGCAATTTGTCATGACCCTTATTTTAAGGGGTTCTCAGTATCAATAGGAGAAATTCTGTGTGTTCAGGATGTACAGCCCAGTAGTGCTAAATGGCTTTAATGCATTTATATGACAACAGTGTAAAGTCCATGGCTATCATTTAAGGGGTTTGAATGAATCTCTCCAATTCCAGATTATGGGACAAAGGAAGACCAAGCCTCTTATTATGCTTTAATTTGTTTAAATTCCTTATTTTCACATTGTTATTTGTACAAAGAATAAATATAAACCTATGTTGTTGTTGTTGTTGTGCGCCATCGAGTCAGCCCCGACTCATAGCGATCCCTCCTTGGGTTTCCGAGGCAATTATCACTACGGAAGCAGGATTGCCCAACCTTCCGAGGAGTGGCTGGTGGGTTTGAACTGCCAGCCTTCTGCTTAGCAGTCAAGTGCTTTAGCCACTATGCTACCAGAGCTCCTATAGGAGTACAAAATATCACCTTGGGCATAGGTAATTGCAGAAGCAAATTACATAGGCATTAGTTAGTTTGGGAGCACTGATATCATGGTGCCTAAGGCATTTGACCGCTAACCAGAAGGCTGGTGGTTCAAACCCTCGGAAGGAAGAGTGGGGAATCTACTTCCATAGTGATACCTCCTTGGAAATCCAGGAGGGTTCGCTATGAGTTGGGTCTGACTCAACGGCATGTAACAGCAACAACAACAACAATAGTTAGTTTTAAAGTACTTAAATACTTAAATATCCACTGATGACTGTAACACAGAAAGAAATGGCTAGGATTAAAACAATGCACGTCTTTTTTGTGTAGATGACATTAGTGATCACAACTAAAAAGCCGGAATATGTATCAGCACACAACTGCAAAAATTCCTTATTTCCAGGTTTAATAAAACAATAATAGCACTTAAAGGAATTAAACTGTCACATCCTGTTTAGTTCTAAAGAACCACTTCATCATTTCCAATCATAAAGGAAGCCATGCTACTTAACTAGCTTTGCCAAGTACCTTTGAGATAGACTATCACTTTCTTCCTAACATTTGGTGATCTGTTTTTTCTTTCTTTTTCATCTTTAGTACTTAGCTCTTACTAGACTCTCAAATAAGCATTCAAAAATGACCGACTATTTTGAAGCTGACTTTTGATTAAGGAAATTGATAAACCAATAAAAAAAACTCCTTTATGAATCATGTATTCATGCTTACTAATTAGTCTCATGTAAAATGTTTGAGAAGTACTTTCATAAATGTAATGCATTTAGTTTTAATCTGGAAACTCATGCCTGGGATATTTTGAAAATCAAATAAAAATGAAAAGAGCTTCCAAGCATAAATTGCCACTGTAAATAAAATATTTCAATCCACATTCAATGTCTTGTAATTGGAAACGTCTCGTAAGATTTTCCTACGTATGTTTGTGCCCACTCTAGGGAAGCATAATTGTATCCTGCACTTAAAAAAAGCAAATTTGTCAGAGCTGATATTATGGACCATCTTCCTTTCAGTCTTGACTTTTCCTCACAGAATATGCTTCCTTCAAAATTTCCTAGGTAGCTTAATTATTCCATTTATTTTAATAATATTTTATTTATTTTTAGAGGCAATACATGCAAGCAAATATCGATCCATTCACAATCCAAGTGCATGAACAATTCAGTGGCATTGTCTACATATGTAACTTTGTGTCACATTGTGTCACAATTCTGGCTCCATTCGTATTGTTTCAACATTAAGGTTTAAGTTTTAATCATGAATATGAATTCACCCTAAAGGAGAAAATAGCTCATGTTTCCAATCCTTTTGTGTAGTTTTGTTAATTGATCATGTTATTGTGTTGTTAGGTGCGGTCATGTTGGCTCTGACTCATAGCAACCCAATGTAAAATAGAACGAAACACTGCCAGGTCGTTCAACAGCCACACAATCCTTGCTGCACTTGAGCTCAACCTTGTAGCCACTGTGTCAGTCTAGCTCATTGAAGGCATTTGACTGCTAACCAGAAAGTTGGAGATTCAAACCCACCTGCCACTTCGTAGAAGGAAGACTGGGCAGTATACTTCCATAAAGCTTTACCACATCGGAAACACAGGGGGCGTTGCTATGAGTCAGAATTGACTCGAGGGCAGTGAGGTTTGATTTTTTTTTTTTTTTTTTTTTGCTGACCCTGTACTTTACCAAGCAATGATATCCTCCTCCAGGGAATGGTCTCTTCTGACAACATGACCAAAGTAGATCAGATGGAGTCTGGCCATTTTTGCTTTCAAGGAGCATTCTGGCTGCACTTCTTGCAGGACAGATTTGTTTGTTCTTCTGGCAGTCCATGGTATTTTCAGTATTCTTTGCCAACACCACAATTCAAAAGCATCAACTTTTCTTTGGTCTTCCTTATTAACTGTCCAGTTTTCATACACATATTAGGTGATTGAAAATACCAAGGTTTGGGTCAGGTGCACCTCAGTCTTCAAAGTAACATCTTTAATTCTTAAACACTTTAAAAAGGTCTTTTGCAATAGTTTTTTACCATGTAATATGACGTCTAAATTCCTGACTGCTGCTTCCATGGGTGTTGACTGTCGACCCAAGTAAAATGAAATCCTTGACAACTTCAATCTTTTCTCCATTTATCATGATGTTGCTTTTTGGTCCAGTTATAAGGATTTTTTTTTTTTTTTTAATGTTGAGGTATAATCCATATTGAAGATTGTAGTCTTCAATCTTCATCAGTAAGTGCTTCAAGTCTTCACTTTCAGCAAGCAAGGCTGTGTCATGTGCTTACCACAGGTTTTTAATAGTTCTTCCTCCATTCTTGATGCCATGTTCATCTTCATATAGTCCAGCTTCTCAAATTACTTGTTCAGCATACAGATTGAATGAGTATGGTGAAAGGATGCAACCTTGATATAAACCCTTCCTGGTTTTAAAGCATTTAGTAACCCCTTGTTCTGTTCAAAAGACAGCCTCTTGGTCTATGTACAGATTCCTTATGAGAACGAGTGTTCTGGAATTCCCATTCTTTGCAATGTTATCCTTAATTTGTTAAGATCCACACAGTTGAATACCTTTACATAGTCAATAAAACACACGTAGACATCCATCTGCTATTCTTTGCTTTCAGCTGAGATCCATCTACCATCACCATGATATCCTTCATTTCACATCCTTTTCTGAATCCAGCTTGCATTTCTGGAATTTCCTTGTCAATATACTGGTGCAACCATTTTCAAATATCTTCAGCAAGATTTTACTTTCATGTGATATTGTTGAGATTGTTTGATAATTTCAACATTTTTGTTTGATCACCTTTCTTTAGAATGCACACAAATATTGATCTCTTTCAGTCATTTGGCCAGGTAGCTATCTTCAAAATTTCTTGGTAAAAATGAGGAAGCACCTCCAGTGCTGCATCCGTTTGTTGAAACATCTCAATGGATGTTCCATCAATTTGTGGAACTGTGTTTTTCACCAATTCATTCATTGCAGCTTGGATTTCTTCTATTAATACCATTGGTTCTTGTTCATATGCTGCCTCCTAAAATTATTGAACATCTACCAATTCTTTTTTGTACAGTGATGCTGTGTATTTCTTCTATCTTCTTTTGATGCTTCCTGCATCAAAAGAATATTCAAAATATTTGTTCAATATTTTGTCCACGTTGTTGTTGTTATGTGCCGTTGAGTTGGCCCCGACTCATAGCAACCCTTCCTTAGGTTGCCGAGGCAGTATCGCTATGGAAGTAGATTACCCAACCTTCCTTTTGAGGAGTGGCTGGAGGATTTGAACCACCAGCCTTCTGGTTAGCAGTCAAGTGTCTTAGGCACTATGCTACCAGAGTTCCTATTTTGTCCATAGAATCCTTCAATATTATAATTCAAGGCTGGAATTTTTTCTTCAATTCTTTCAGCTGGAGATATGCTGAGCATGTTCTTCCCTTTTTGTTTTCTAACTCCAGATCTTTGCATATTTCATTATAATACTTTACTTATCTTCTTCTTCTTTTTTCTTTTTATTGTGATTGGGTGAAAATTTACAGAGCAAATACACTTTCCATACAGCAGTTCACGTACACTTTGTCTCATGACATTGACCACAATTTACTACGATGCAACATCTCCCCTCTTACTTCCTCCCAATAGTTACATCTTCTGTGTGTCCATCCCTCCATGCACTCCTGCCCACTGAGCTGTCTCCCTGTGCATAAGCAGCACTTCTTTCTCCCATGCTTGTTTTCTCCAAGTAGAGTATCTACCTCAGGTAGATGTTCAACTCATATGCCTGTCTATTGTTTGGCTGGAAGCCACAGGCATGTCTTCAATTCCAGATCTGAAGGGCAGCTAGTGGCCATAGTCTCAGTGGTTCCACCAGGCTCTATCAGGCCAGCAAATTTGCCCCCCCGCCCTTTTTTTTCCCAAATGATTTTGAGTTTTGTTCCACATTGTTCTCCCTGTCTATCCTGGATCACCTACATAGATCCTCTTCCAAGTGGTTGACAGTAGTAGCTGGGCACCATCTAGTTCTTCTGGTTTCATAGTCATATAGGCTGCAGATTGGATGGTGTACCAGTCGCTAGGACTAATTGTTTCTATGACTTTTTTATTTTCTTCATTCTTCTTGGCTGTGGATGAGGAGAGACCCATCATTGCATCTAGATGGCAGCTTGCAAGCTTTTAAGATTCTAGTTGCTACCTGCCAAAGTAGGAGGTGGAAAATTTTTGTGTAGTATGTTATGCCAATTGATCTTGATGTCCTCTGTGACTATGGTCCCAAGCCCACAGGTTCAACTACTTGGTCCCTCTGGGTAGCTGGCTGTGACCAAGCAGTGACTACAATTTGCCACTTGTCAGCTCCACTATACACCTGGGAATTCAGATCATACACATAAAGTTATAGGACCATTGTCTGCCAACCCTATACATGTTCTTGGGTACACTCTCCACTTCATAGACATACCTAATCGTTCAGCCTGTCCACACATCTATCCACCCATATA
>NW_006921642.1:5346992-5349334 GCF_000298275.1 Orycteropus afer afer
TTTTTTTTTTTTTTCGTGGCTCTCACTTCTTTAGGATATGTACCTAGTAATGGAATAGATGGGTCAAATGGTATTTCTAGTTCCAACTTTTGAAGGAATCACCATAGTGCTTTCCACAATGGTTCTACCATTTTTACTTGTCTTCTTGAGCCAAGTTTTGAAATCATCTGTTCAGCTCTTTTATTTCATCAGTTCTTCCATTCACTTTAATCACTCTCCATTCAAGAGCAATTTTCAGAGTCAGTCTCTTCTGACATCCATGTTGATCTTTTCTTCCTTTCCTCTCTTTTTTATGATCATTTGCTTTCTTTGTTTATGATGTTCTTGGTGTCATCCCACAATTCATCTGATCTTCAGTCATTGGTGTTCAATGTGTCAAATTTGTTCTTCAGATGGTGTCTAAATTCAGGTGGGATATAATCAAGATCATTTCAACTCTTGTGGACTTATTTTAATTGTCTTCAGCTTCAACTTGAACTTGCATAAGAGCAATTAATGGTCTGTTCCACAGTCAGCTCCTGCCCTTGTTTTGGCTAAAGATACTGAGCTTCTCCATTGCCTCTTTCCACAGATGTACTTGATCTGATTCCTGCATATTCCATCTGGCAAAGTCTACGTGTATAGCTGTCATTTATGTTGTTGAAAAAAAGATATTTGCAATGAATAAGTTGCTGGTCTTGCAAATTTCTATCATGGGCTCTCTGGTGTCATTTTTATCACCAAGCCCATATTTTCCAACTACTGGTGATTCTTCTGTTTCCAGCTTTCACATTCCAACCCCCAGAAATAATCAGTACATCTTGTTTGCATGTTTGGTCATCTTCAGACTGAAGAAATTGGTAGCAATCTTCCATTTCCTCCTCTTTGGCTTTAGTGGTTGGTGCATAATTTTTAGTAATAGTAATAGTAACTGGTCTTCCTTGTAGGCATATGGATATTATCCTATCACTGATAGCATTGTACTTCAGGATAGATCTTGAAACATTCTTTGTTTTGATGAATACTATGCCATTCCTCTTCAATTTGTCATTCCTGGCATAGTAGATCATATGGTTGTCTGATTCAAAATGGCCAAAATCAGTCCATTTCAGCTCACTAATACCTAGGATATCAATCTTTATGCATTCCATTTCATTTTTTGAGAACTTCCAATTTTCCTAGATTCATACTCCATACATTCCAAGTTCTAATTATTAATGGATGGTTGCAGCTGTTTCTTCCTATTTTGAGCCATGCCACATCAGCAAATGGAGGTCCTGAAAACTTCACTCCATTTACATCATTAAGATTGACTCTATTCTGAGTAGGCAGCTTTTCCTCAGTTGTGTTTTGAGTGCCTTCCGACCTGAGGGGTCATCTTCCAGCACTACATAAGACAATGTTTCAGGCTATTTATAAAGTTTTCCAGCAATATGTCAGACAGTGTTTCAGTGCTATTCGTAAGGTTTTCACAGTTTTTTGAGAAGTGGATGGCCCTTTCCTTCTTCCAAGTCTATTTTAGTCTGGAAGCTCTGCTGAAACCTGTCTGCCATGGGTGACCCTGCTGGCATTTGAAATACTGGTAGCATAGCCTCCAGCCTCATGGCAACACACGAACCACCACAAAGAGACAGACAAATGGTGGGTTGATGATATTAAATTGTTTAAAAAACAGTTTTGGTGACAATATAAGGAAATCAACATAAGGAAAGATATGGATTTATTTATTTATCTTGCAAATAAACCTTTCATGGAAGGAGAATTAAGTTCTAACTCCTGGAATAAATATTTTATTTGAAATTCTTTAAGAAATATTTGTCTTTTCCTCCCTATTTATAGCAGTATGGACTCACACATACTTTGGGATATACACTAAAACTACATTACTTAATTTGGTCCTTTAATTGTTTAAGCTTTGTCCATTTTAGGCTTCTCTGTCCTTTGGACATATTTTATCTTTTTGTTTGTGTCTTTTCCCAGCCTTTTCTTATACCACAAAATGCTCCAGGATCAGCATTATCTTCTAGCTCTCTAAAAAAAAAAAAAAAAAAAAAAAAAAACTTCTCACTGCTAATGAGTTGATTCCAGCTGATAGTGACCCTCATCGAATTTCTAAAGATGTAAATCTTTACAGAAGCAGACTGCCTCTTATTTCTTCCTCAGAACCCTAGCCCTAGAATCAGCTGTTTCTCTAAGGTGCTTTGTTTTCTTTTATTGGAGAGTGGTAATTAGAAATCAAGCTTTGGGCACTGAGTATGCTTTCTCCTACCAGAATGTCACTGCTTTTAGCCTTCTCAGCAGACAAAGCTAGGAAATATATGTATGCATAGTAACACACACACACACACACACACACACACACA
>NW_006921642.1:5349579-5352184 GCF_000298275.1 Orycteropus afer afer
AACCAGAAGGCTGGTGGTTCAAACCCACCAGCCACTCCTCAGAAGGAAGGTTGGGCAATCTACTTCTGTAGTGATACTGCCTCGGAAACACAAGGAGGGGCCGGTATGAGTCGGATCCGACTTGAAGGCAGTGGGTATATATCTACATATACATAGAAAGATAAACATGATTTATTTGGATATCTCTGACTCTACTCCAACTCCATAGCGTTCATTCTAGCCTTTTCCTTCTTGACTATTTGTAACTTTCTCTGACTGTAAAAAATTTGAATCCCGCTGCTTTTAAACCAATAGCAATTTAATGATTCTTTGAATAATATTTTATAAACAATAAAATTCCTGTTTGTCAAAACCCTGCCAATAATTCCATATGCTGGAATAAGCTTTTGAAGTAGTAGACAACACAGATCATGACCATCATTTTCTGTCTCTTCTCAGGGGTTAATATTTCTAATTTCTTTAATTGTATTTTATAGAGCATAATATCTACTTCCTTTATCAAATGCATTGTAAAAATAATATACTCTGGGGCTCAGGAATGGGGCAAAAATACAACTAGACTTGTAATTTGCTTCACATTTTAACGTATATAACCATGAAGAAAGTTCTTAATTTCTCCAAGATTCAAAGTCCTAATCTTTAAAATGGGCCTAGCAACAAATGTCTTATAGGAGCTCTTGGGAGAATTACATATAAAACTATGTAAAATATGTACCACCAAGCCTGGCAGATATTTACTGCACTTGGTAGTATTTATTTACACTTTGGTTCTTATAACCATCTACTTGCAATTATTAGATGATTAATGCATAATAAAGTGATGATATTATTCTTATTATATAGACTGTTCTCATAAAACAAAGATTGTAATAACCAAACATACTTATAACTCAGAAAACTTTAAACACCATAACGTTTTGTCATTTCTTGAATTAATATTTATTTCATTTCTGTACAACAATAATCTTTATTCACGACTTCTCTGAGGCAAAGTCTTAAAAAATTTGGGAGCACTTTCTTGATAATTGATAGAGCCCTGGTGACATAGTTATTAAGCATTCATCTGCTAACTTAAAGGTCAGAGGTTTGAACCCATCAACCACTTTGTAGGGGGTAAAGATATAGCAGTCTGCTACCATAAAAATTATGGACTTGGAAACCTTAAGGGGCAGTTCTACTCTGTTCTTTGGGATCATTGAGAGTTACAACTGTTTTTCTAATGGCTTCTTGATTATCAGAGAAAGCATGTCTTTTTGGCTCTAGAATTATTAAAAGTTGTTCCCTGATATATTTCCAAGCTGCAATTTTAAATATTTTCTTAAAAATTATGTAATTTCAGACTTAAAGAATATTACATGGATCAATATATTTATTTACATTTTATTACATTAGTTTCATTTTTCCTCAATCATTTAAGGTTAAGTTGCAGACATATGCTATTTTACTCCTAAGTAGTTCAGTGCATATTTTATAAAAATGGGTAACTTAGCAAAATTTGTACTATTGGATTATTTTTGGTAGGGGAAAGAATATTAAATTCATAGACAGAAAAACTGCTTACTTGAACTACTAAAATGACACCAACTATTGTTGTTGTTGTTATGCGCGTCGAGTTGGACCCGACTCATAGTGACCCCTCCTTGGGTTTCCGAGACAGTATCACTACAGAAGTAGATTGCCCCATCCTCCTTCTGAGGAGTGGCTGGTGGGTTTGAACCGCCAGCCTTCTGGTTAGCAGTCAAGTGCCTTAGCCACTATGCTACCAGAGCTCCCTATTAGCTTGGGCAAATTACATTACCTCTCATAGTCAAAATGAAGTAGAAAAACACGATTTCTAAGTCTTTTTTGAGAACTAAGATAGTCATGCTTATGAAGACGATGACTGTGATGATGATTATAATGAAATAGTGGAATTGCAGGATGTCACCATTAATGTCCTGATCAACACCATCACACATACTTGTTTACCAAGAATGTCAAAAGATATATACAAATTGTTATTAGTTTATAAATCAAAAGAACAAAACCTATTGCCATTGAGTCAGTAGCATCAATTAATAGCTAATAGTGAGTCAATAATCTTTCTTAATAGAAGAAACTTAGTAATTTTTATCATATCAAAATAATGATTATTTTGTCTATACACAAATTTAATAAATACCTCATGTTTTCATGGTTTGAGTCATCCAATACTTCAATTAGTATTGTTCCAGAACCATCATATTTTAAATACCATTTTGATTCCTCTTTTCCATTTTAGTCAGCCTTTAAAATTTTTCCTTGACCTAAAAAAATCATGTAACTATTTTGATACAGCAGCATATGTTCTTGCTATAGCTACTATTATTATTAAAACAAAGATTGTAATAAACAAAATACTTATAATTTAGAAAATTTTAAGAAGGGAAAATATGAATTCTGATTTTGCTTTAATTTGGATAGCAGTTTAAGAACCTTACATAAGGCATTAGTATTTTTAAACAGGGTATATATTGATCACAGCTAATACTTTGGAAGAGCAGGAGAAAGGGGATAAAAAGCCAGGAACCTGGACAGAAGAGCAGTCAGCCCCAGGGTTACAGGTGAGGAGAGACAACTCAGGGAC
>NW_006921642.1:5355977-5360945 GCF_000298275.1 Orycteropus afer afer
GGATCGGGCAGTGTTTCATTCTGCTGTGCATGGGGTCGCTATGAGTCGGGAACGTCTCGATGGCACTTAACAACAACAACAACACTTTCTGAAAGCAAAATGTTGAATAGTGCCTCATTTATAAAAAACAAACAAACAAACAAAAACCCAGCTAATCCCACCTTCTAGGTTTGACACTTGAGGCATAGACTGAAAAATTGTTAATAATAATTAATGGTGGATATTTCTGGCATTTTTGGCACTGTCACCAACTCAGGACAATTTGAAGGCAAGGGCACTACTGTTCATCTTTTCAGAAATTACCCAAATTTTACAGGATGGAAATTTTGCTCTATTCTTGCACAGTGAATCCAGGTGTATAAAGGTCACCTCTTAATCATAACTTACATTTTATAGAGTTGCTTTGTTCCCTTGCTTTGAATTCTTACATTTTTAGATTAGAAGGTCTTTTCGATTCAGGATTTAATTTCAGGCTGTTGAACTGCTATTATATGTCTCTCCATCTTGCTTAGGCACCAAAAGGTCTAAGTATTTTTAATATTTAACTTATTAGATAAAATTGACATCTAAAAAATGATGATACATAGATTTAAAAATATTTTATAAATATGTATAGATGATAAACATACTTTTTGTGTTTATTAATATTTCCATACTTTTCCTCTGAAAGCTTTGTTATAATAATTAGGCAATTCATCCACCTTGCAACATAATTTTTAAAGTCATACATATATAATTGATCAAATTAGAATTCAGTTAAGATTTCTCTTTGGGGATATACAAATATACATGAGATCAAGTTGTCTAAAGACATAATTAAGCACCTAAGCATCATTTGAGAGGAATCATGCTTGTCTATAGATATAATGTTGTATATTAGAAAGCTTATGAATGTTAGAACCAAGCATAACTGAGTTAAAATTCTGTATATGTATCTAGGTTGAAGAACATTTTTCATTTTCAAAATGGAGATAGTAATAATTATGAAGATTAACTTTGATGAATACTAACTGTTTAGCATATGATAGATTTTCACTTTGATTTCTCTAAGAAGTAGTTGCCTAAGGCAGCTACTCGGTTGCTTGTGGTAGATCCCATCATGGAGTTGATTGCCAGTCTTGTCATGGCGAATAACTACCACCAGCTGCCCAGCCACTCAACCAGGCCCAGCCAAGTTGACATATAAACATAACCACCACAATTCCACCCCCTGCCAACTTGGCACCTGTACAGAGCTTCAATGGGTAGTATCTGTTCAGGTCTCCTTCACTGGATGACTCCAGTTCCCTAGTTTCTGAATGGCGATCTTACCCCCTTGGCCTGGGCCCTGTTCCTCTCCCTCTTGGGCATGGCAGCCCTGCTCCCTCACTCTTGGGCAGCAGCTGTGGCTCCATCCCACTGACTCACATGAGCAAGCAGCCCCACACTCCAGAACCAAGTTGGTGAAGGTCTAACTCTTTGAAATCTAGCAGGCTGTGGTCGTTCCACCCCCAAAGGCCATGGTCCTACCCTTTCAGGCTGAGGCAGCTCTGCTTCTGTTTCCTTGGCCTCTCTGCTTCTGGTGATTAATGCCAAAGGCAACCCACTCCGCAGGAAATCTTCCTGCCCCAAAAGCATTCAGCTTTCTTGCTCCATGGGCTGGCCAACCTGCTACTCCATTTCATGCCGGTCTTTTTTTTTTACCAATTAATGCCCAAAGGCAACCCACTCTGCCAGTAAGCCACCTAACCAAAGGCATCAAGCTTCCTCCTCCATAGGCTGGTAAGGCTGTCTCTGTCTCATATTGGTTCTCTCGGCTCTACTACTGCCATCTCCATGCTGGTCTCTGGGCTCTGCTCCTGCCATCTTTCATACCAGTCTCTTGCTCTGCTCCTGCCTTCTCTCATACCATATGCTGGGGTCTCTCTGCTAGGGTCTTGGGTCTAGGATACACACCACTCTTGTTTCCACGTTTTAGATATCTGTCAGAGCAGCATCCCACTCTCCCGGTACCAAATTCTGTTTTGGTTACCTACTATCCCTCTGACAAGAATATACCACAAATGGGATGGCTTAAACAAACAGGAGTCTATTCTTACAATTTTGAGACTTTAAGTCCAAGTTCAAAGTGCCAGGCTCTAGGGGCTGGGTGAAAGGCCCTCAACCTTGGGGTCCAGGTCTGCCTCCTACTCCCAGCTCACTGGAGCTAGAGGCATTTCTTCACTCAGACAGCTGCTAGCTGCTGAGGCTGAGAAGCCCCAATGTTGACAAATAAAAAGGCACAGTCCTGATGTTACCAAACCACATGACAGGCCATTAACTTAAGTCCATGTAAGTCCCAAGGTCAGCAGAGCATGGCAGGCTGCTGAACAACAACACTGCTACATGCAGGGTCCAAGCATGTCATAGGCTAGAGATGATTCTCAAAACTTCTCTTTAAATACAGGAAGCAGACCACATACCCAAAGACAGCTACTCAGCTGTTTGTGGTAGATCCCACCATGGAGTTGATTGCCAGTCTCATCATGGGGAATAACTACCACCAGCTGCCCAGCCACTCAACCGGGCCCAGCCAAGTTGACACAAAAACATAACCAACACACCACATGAACTGTAGTATAAGAACTATCAGACAGTATATTTTTAATTCCTCCTTCCCTACTCTTGTGCCAATTTTACCATACATACACAATCACACAATATGTTCTTAATTGTATTCTCTGAAATAGACATTTATCTTCTAAATCAGTTAAATTATGACAAAATACTTTATGTTCCTCCATTTCCAGTGGTCTTCACTTTTTATGTGTAGATCCTTATGCTTGATAAATTTCCTTTCACATTTCTTGTACAATAGGCCTGTTGGCAATGAATTCCCTTATTTTCCATTTGCCTGAGTTAAGATTTATTTGTCCTAACTTTTGAAGAATATTTTTACTGGATGTATAATTCTAGGTTGACAGTTCTTTTCTTTCAATAGTTGAAAGATGTCATTCCATTTTTTTTTTTTTTTTTTGGCTTGCGTGTTCTCTGATAAAAATCAGTGTGTTTTAATTCTTTTTCTTGTTTCTCTTTAAGTAGCTAAAGCAGTTTTGATTGTTTTCACCTCTGACTGTCTTCAAGATTTTCTGTCTTTGGTTTCAGATATTTGAATGTAATATGCTTAGGGATATGTGGTAGTTAAGGTTATGTGTCAGCTTGGCTGAACAGCTGGATATAGTTATTCCCCATGATGAGACTGGTAATCAAACCAATGGTAGAATCTGCTATGGGCAGCTGAGTAGCTGCCTTGGGTATAAGGTCTGCTTCAAGTACATAAGAAGAAGCTTGAGAAAAGTCTCTTTTTTTGGGGCACACTTGGACCCTGCATGTAGACAAGTCTTTATCCAACAGCCTCCCATTTTGTCTGCAGATCCTGAGACTGTTTCTTGGCTTGAGCTAGTGGCCTGCTGTGTTGCTTGATAATCTTGGGACTGTGCCATTGTACTTGTCAGCCTTGAGCTTGTTGGCCTTAGCAGCCAGCAGTTGCTCAAGAGATGAGACACCTCTAGCTCTAGTGAGCCAGATTCAAGAGGCAGAGATGAAGCCCAGGTTGAGGGCCTTCACCCAGCCTCTAGAGCTGGCACTTTGAACTCGAACTTCTAGCCTCCTAAACTCTTAAATTTATTACATAAGAGAATAACTCCTTGTTTGTTAAAGCCATACATTTGTGGTATGACTGTTATAATAGCACTAGAGAACTGAAACGGAGTATGTGTGTGCATGTGTTTATTTATAATACTTGTCGTTCTCTGAGATTCTCATATTTGTGATTTGATTTCTGTCAATAATTTTGTAAAGTTATCAGCCATTGTTGCTTTGAATATTTCTTCTACCCTATTCTCTCTTTCTTCTCTTATTCCAATTACATGTATTTCAGAATGTTAGAATGTCCTGTAGCTCTTAGATGCTAATTTTTAGTTTCTTAGGACTTCCACAACAAATTTCACAAATTTGATGTCTTAAAACAGAAATTTGTTCTTTAACAATTTGTTGTTGTTGCTGTTAGGGACCATTGAGTCATTTCTGATTCATGGAGACCTTATGTACAATGGAATGAAACACTGCCAGGTCATCATGTGCCATCCTCATGATCCTTGCTATACCTGAGCCCTTCAGTTGCATCCACTATGCTAATCCATCTTGTTGAGGGCCCTCCCCTTTTTCATTGACCCTCATTTTACCAAGCATAATATCTTTCTCTAGGGACTGATTGCCTCTGACAATATGACCAAAGTAGGTGAGATGAAATTTAGCCATTCTCGCTTCCAAAGAACATTCTGCTGCACTTTTTCCAGGACAGATTTGTTAGTTCTTTTAGCAGTCCATGGTACTCTCAGTTTTCTTCGCCAACACAACTCAAAAGCATCAACTCTTCTTCAGTCTTCCTTATTCATTGTCCAGCTCTCACATGTATATGAAGCTATTGAAAGTAACATGGCTTGGGTTAGGCACATCTTATTCTTCAAAGAGATATTTTTACTCTTCAGCACTTGAAAGTGGTCTTTTGCAGCAGATTTGCCCAATGCAAAACATCGTTTGATGTCTTGACTGCTACTTCCATTGGTGTTGATCGTAGAACCAAGAAACACGAAATCCTTGACAACTTCAATCTTTTCACTTTTTATCATGATGCTGCTTATTGGTCCAGGTGTGAGGATTTTTGTTTTCTTTATATTGAGGTATAATCCATACTGTAGACCATAGTCTTCAATCTTCATTAGTAAGTGCTTCAAGTCATCCTCACTTTCAGCAACCAAAGTTGTGTCATCTGCATATCACAGGTTGTTAATGAGTCTTCCTCCAACCTGGGCGTTTTGGAGAAGTTTTAAGGGGCCTAACAATTTAGGAGGCTAAAAATTGAAGGAGTAACCATCTCATGCCTCTCTCCTAGCTTCTAGCTTCTAGTGCTTCCTGGTAATCTTTGGCCATCTTTTTTTTTTTTTTTTT
>NW_006921642.1:5361397-5365576 GCF_000298275.1 Orycteropus afer afer
TTGAACCACCAGCCTTCTGGTGAGCAGTCAAGTGCCTTAGGCACTATGCTACCAGAGCTCCTAAATGTTTTGACTACTGACCATAATTCTGGTCATTTTTATGTTTTTGAATTTTGTTCCACATTTTCATCCTACTCTATCCAGGATCTCCAATATTCTTCCCTTTCTGAGTGGTTGGCATTGATAGTCAGGCACCATCTAGTTATTCTGGTCTCAGGGTCATGAAGGTGGAAGTCCCCATGGTCCATTATGTACTTGGACTGATTGTTTCCAAATGACTGATTTTCTTCACCCTACTTTGCTCCAGATGAGGGGAGGCCAATAGTTCCATCTTAGATAGGCACTTGATAACTTTTAAGATCCTAGTAACTATTCACCAAAGTAGGATGCAGAACAAGATTTTTATGTACTATGTTGTGCCAATTGAGCATGATGCCTCCCGAGGCTACGGTTCTGAGCCTGCAGAATGGTGAATCTCTCCCTCAAGGTCTTTGGTAATCTCTGAGAAGCTACTCCAAACTTGCACCCTGTTACTTCTGTATGTATATAGATATTTTTGTAGCAAAAGAACATATGTAAGACTATCATCAGCCAGATCTATCCTCGGTCTTGGGTATACTCCAGTTCTTGTACCCACACCTGGTCTTTCTACCTGTCTATGCATTTGCCTATAGCCTAGTGATTGTTTCCACTGGTAATGCAGTACTGTGCATGTAATAGTATTTGCCTCTGTTGTCTATATATTTTTTGTGTGTTTCTGTATCCTTCTCCCTATTGTCATTGTGCTGTTGACACTTTGTTTATTTTGCATTTTCCTTCATTCAGATCAACACATGACTCTTAACTGGTCAGGAATTTTCCCTCCTCTTCCCTCCCACCCCTGGTAACCAACAAAGTAAGACCTTTCCTTGACTTTTTACAGTAATGGACTCATGTAATATTACTCCTTCTGTGATTTACTTATTTTGTTCAACATAATGTCCTCCAAATTCATCCACATTATGAGGTGATTTGTGAATTCTTCACTATTCTTTAATGTTGTATAGTATTCCACTGTGTGAATGTAACATAGTCTGGTTATCCTTTCATCTGTTGATGGGACTTAGGTTGTTTGCATCTCTTTGCTATTGTAAATAGTGCTTCAATGAACAAGGGTGTGCATATGCCTATTCGTGTTCTGGATCTCACCCCTTTAGGATATATTCCTAGTAATGGGACTACTAGATCAAATGGTATTTCTATTTCCAATATTTTAAGGGAGTGCCATACTGTTTTCCAGGAGCTCTGGTGGCATAGTGTATTTGACAGCTAACCAAAAGACTGGCAGTTCAAACCCACTAGCTACTCCTCAGAAGGAAGATTGAGCAAGCTACTCCCATAGTGATATATCCTGAGAAACTCAAGGAGAGGTTGCTATGAGTTGGATCCAACTCGAAGGCGTGAGTTTTTTTTTTTTTTTTGGTTTATCTTGTTTTTCACACTTGTACCATTTTACAGTCCCACAAGCAGTGTATCAGATTTCTAATCTTGCCACACCCTGGCCAGAATTTGTTATTTTCTGTCTTGTTGAACTTTTCTATTATTGCTGAGGTGAGATTATATCTCCTTTTCATTTGACTTGCATCTCTCTAATGGCTACTAGAGGAGCTCTGGTAGCATGGTGCCTAAGGCACTTGACTGCTGACCAGAAGGCTGGCAGCTCAAACCCACCAGCCACTCCTTGGAAGGAAGATGGGGTAATCTACTTCCGTAGTGATACTGCCTCTGAAACCCAAGGAGGAGTCGCTATGAGTCAAGTCTGACTCGACGGCACATAACAACAACGACAATGGCTACTAATCATGAGCATTTCCTCATGTATTTGTTGGTCACCTGTATAGCTTCTTTAGTGAAGTGTGTTTATATCCTTTGCCCATTTTTGAACTGAATTGTTAGCCTTTTTGGTGTTAAGTTGTTGAAGTTTTCTATATATTTTAGAGGTAAGTGTCTTGTCATATGTCATAGCCAAATATTTTTTCCCAAACTGTGGGTTCTCTTTTTATTCTTTTGGAGAATCTTTCAATGCACATAAGAATTTAATTTTTAAAAGGTCCCAGTAATCTAGTTTTTCTGCCACTGCCTGTGCATTTTGGGTTATGCTTGAGAGTCTATTTATGCCATAAATTAGGGCCCCTAGGCTTGCTTCTATTTCATCTTTGATGAAATTTGTGGTATTGGGTTTTACATTTAGATCTTTGATCCATTTTGTGTTCATGTGTGGTGTGAAGTGTAGGTCTTTTTCCACATTTTTGCGAGTGGATATCCAGTGTTGCCAGAACCATTTGTGAAAGATGATATTTTCCCCCCATTTAACAGGTTTTGGTCCTTTGTCAAAGATCAGCTGCCCATATATGGATGGGTCTATTTCTGGGTGCTCAATTCTGTTTTATTTGGTCTATTTGTCTATCATTATACAAATACTATGTTGTTTTGACTATTGTGGTTGTACAGCAAGTTTTGAATTAGGGGAGTGTTAGACCTCCTACTTTGCTTTTCTTCTTCAGCAGTGCTTTGCTTATCCGAGATCTCTTTCCTTTTCACATGAAGTTAGTGATTGGTTTTTCCATGTCCTTAAAGAATGCTGATGAAATCTGAATCAAGGTTGAATTGAATGTATAGATTGCTTTGAATAGTAATGAAATTTTCACAATATTCAGTCTTCTCATCCATGAACATGGCATATTCTTCCATCTATGTTGGTCTGTTGTAGTTTTTTCTACTACAACAGTATGTACCTTTCTTTGTATAGGTCTTTTGTGTCCCTGGTAAAATTTATCCCTAAGTATTTCATCTTTTTGGTAGCTATTGAAAATGGTATTATTTTCCTTTTCAGAGATCTCTTTGTTGATGTAAAAGAATGTAAAATATTTTTCTATGTTGATCTTGTAAATGCCACTTTGCTGAAACTTTCTATTTTTTTTCCAGTAATTTCCTTGCTGAATCTCTTGAGTTTTCTATGTATAGGATTAGGTCATCTACAAATAGAGAGCTTAGTTCTTCTTTGTCAATTCAGATGCCTTTTATCTCTCTTTCTTGCCTTATTGCCCTGGCTAAGACTTCCAGTACAATGTTAAATAGAAGTGGTGATAGACGGCATCCTTGTCTGCCTCCTGTTCACAACGGGAATGCTTTGAGTCTTTCTCCATTGACAATAATTTGACTGTTGGTTTTTCATATATCTCCTTTAGTATGTTGAGGATTTTCCCTTCTATTCCTATTTTACTGAGAGTTTTGAACAGGAATGGGTGTTAGATTTTATCAAATGCCTTTTCTGCATCAATTGATATGATCCTACAGTTCTTCTATTTATGTGATGGATTACATTGATTGTTTTTCTGATGTTGAACTGTCATTGCATGTTGTTGTTGTTGTTAGGTGTCATCCAGTTATTTCCGACTCATAGCGACCCCATGAACAGCAGAATGAAACACTGCCCGATCTTGCTTCAGCTCCATGATCCCTGATATACTTGAGCCCATCATGGCAGCCACCGTGTCAATCCCTCTCATTGAAGACCTCCCCCTCTTTCATTGATCCTCCACCCTACTAAGCATGACATCCTTCTCCAAGGAATGGTCCCTTCTGGCAACATGACCAAAATAGGTGAGACAACGTCTGGCCACTCTCGCTTCCAAGGAGCATTTCTGGTATACTTCTTCTAGAACAGATCTGTTAGTTCTTTTAACAGTCCATGGTCCTTTCAGCATTCTTCGCCAGCACCCCAACTCAAAAGCATCAACTCTTTTTTGGTCTTCCTTATTCATTGTCCAGCTCTTGCATGTGTATGAGGCAATTGGAAATATTGTGGTTTGTGTCAGACACACCTTAGTCCTCAAGGAGACATCCTTGCTCCTCAGCACTTGAAAGAGTTCCTTCGCAGTTGACTTTCACAATGCTACACGTCGTCTAATGTCCTGACTGCTGCTTCCATTGCCATCGACTGTAGAACCAATTTGACAATCTCAATCTTCTCTCCATTTATTGTGATGCTTCTAATTGGTCCAGTTGTGAGGATTTTGTTTTTCTTTATATTGAGATGTAATCCATACTGCAGACAGTATTCTTCAACCTTCATCAGTAAGTGCCTCAAGTCATCCTCACTTTCAGCAAGCAAAGTTGTATTGTCTGCATATCTCAGGT
>NW_006921642.1:5366446-5378068 GCF_000298275.1 Orycteropus afer afer
GCTTAAATTTTTCTTCAATTCTTTCAGCTTGAGAAATGCTGAGCGTGTTCTTCCCTTTTGGTTTTCAAACTCCAGATCTTTGCACATTTCATTATAGTAATTGGTTTTGTCTGCTTGAGCTGCTCTTTGAAATCTTCTGTTCAGCATTTTTATCTTGCCATTTTTTCCATTGGCTTTAGCTTCTCTCCGCTCAAGGACAAGTTTCAGAGTCTCTTCTGTCATTCATTTTGGTCTTCTCTTCCTTTCCCGTCTTTTTAGTGATCTCTTGCTTTTTTCATGGGTAATGTTCTTGATATCCTCCCACAATTCTTCTGGTTTTCAGTCATTGGTGTTCAGTGCATCAAATCTATTCTTTAGATGATCTCTAAATTCAGGAGGGATATATTCAAGATCATATTTTGGCTCTCTTGGACTTATTTTAATTGACTTCAACTTCAAGTTGAACTTACATATGAGCAGTTGATGGTCTGTTCCACAATCAGCTCCTGACCTGGTTTTGGCTGAAGATATGGAGCTTTTCCACCACCTTTTGCCACAGATGTAGTCAATCTGATTCCTGAGTGTTTCATTTGGTGAAATCCATGTACAGAACTGCTGTTTGTGTTGTTGAAAAAAGGTGTTTGCAATGAACATGTCGTTGGTCTTGCAAAATTCTACCATGCAAGTTCCAGCATTATTTCTGTCACCAAGGCCAATTTTTCCAACTATCGGTGATTCTTCTTTGTTTCCAACTTTTGCATTCCAGTCTCCAGTGATAATTAACACATCCTGATTGCATGTGCAGTCAATTTCAGACTGTAGAAGCTGATAAAATTCTTCATTTTCCTCATCTTTGGCTTTGGTGGTTGTGCATAAATTTGAATAATAGTCGTATTAATGGGTCTTCCATGTAGGCATATGGATATTATCCTATCACTGACAGCATTGTACTTCAGGACAGATCTTGAAAAATCCTTTGTGATGATGAATGCCATGACATTCCTCTTCAAACTGTCATTCCTGGCATAGTATATCACACGGTTGTCTGATTCAAAATGGCCAAAGCCAGTCCATTTCAGCTCACTAATGCCGAGGACATTAATCTTTATGCATTCCATTTCATTTTTGACAACTTCCAATTTTCCTAGATTCATACTTCATACATTCCATGTTCCGATGATTAATGGATATCTGTGTCTGTTTCTCTTCAATTTGAGTGGTTCCACATCAGCAAATGGAGGTCTCGAAAGCTTTACCTTGTCCACAGGAGTAAGGCTGGCTTTACTCAGATGATTCAGCTCTTTCCCAGTCCTATTTTGAGAGCCTTCTAACCTAACTGGATATTCATAAAGTTGAGCGGTAATGTATCAAACAGTGCTTCTTTGCTATTCATAAGGTTTTCCCTGGCCAATTCTTTGAGAAGTGGATGGCCTCTTCCTTCTTCCTAGTCTGTCTCAGTCTGTAAGCTGGGCTGATACTTGTGCACCATGTGCATCCCGCTGAGTTAGAAACACCAGTGGCTCAGCCTCAAAACTCACATCAACACATCACCACGGTAGGACAACCTGACAGACTAGTTTTCCTCCCTGTTGGAAACCTCTGTCATTGCATATCTAGTATGAATTCCACTTGGTCATGTGTATTATTTTTTGAAATGGTGTCGAATTCTGTTGGCTAGGATTTTGTTGAAGATTTTTGCTCTTTATTCATGAGGGATATTGGTCTTTAGTTTTCCTTTTTAGTAGTGTCTTTACCTGGTTTTTGTATCAGGGTTATGCTCACTTCATAGAATGAATTTGGGAGTATATCATTATTTTCTATGTTCTGGAATAGTTTGAGTAGTATAGGTGCCAGCTCTTCTCTGAATGTTTGATAGAATTCTCCAATGTAGCAATGTAGTCCTGGGCCAAGACTTTGTGTGGTGTGTGTGAAGTTATTTTATGACCTACTCAATTTCTTCTTTTGTTATGAGTCTGTTCAAGTATTCTGTCTCAGACTGAGTTAGTTTAGATAGGTCTTTTGTTTCTAGAAATTTGCCCATCTTTTCTAGGTTTTCAAAACTGTTGGAGTACAGTTCTTCAAAATATTCTGTTATTTTATTATTATTTTTTATTTCAGTTGGTCCTGTTGTGATGTTGCCCATTTCATTTATTATTCATGTTATTTACATTTTCTCTTTCTTTTCCTTTGTTAAATTTGTCAATGGTTTGTCAATTTTGTAAATCTTTTCAAGGAACCAGCTTCTCGTCTAGTTGATTTTCTCTATTGTTTTTGTTTGTTGGTTTGTTTTCTGCTTCATTTATGTCTGCTCTCATCTTCATTATTTCCTTACTTCTGGATACTGTAGGTTTCTTGTGTTGCTCTTTTTCTAATTGTTGGAATTGTTGAGTTGAAGTATTGATTCTGATTCTTTTTTCTCTTTTGATGTGTGCATTAATTGCAATTAAATGACCTCTGAGTACTGCTTTTGCTCTGTCCCAAATATTGTATTTTCTTTCTCAGTTTCTAAGAATTTTTTTTATCTCTCACGTTATTTCTTCTGTTACCCAATAGTTGTGATCAGTGATATTATTCAATTTCCATATATTTGATTTTTTTGTTAGTCTTCCTATTATTGGTTTCTAATTTTATAGCATTGTGATCTGAGAAAATATTTTGTGCTATTTCAATGTTTTGAAATTTATTGAGGCTTTCTTTGTGGCCTAACATATGATCTATTCTGGGTAATGATTCATATGCTTTGGAGAAGAATGTGTATTGTGCTTTTGTTGGGTGGAGTGCTTTGCATATGTCTATGAGGTCAGGTTGGTTGACTGTGTAGTTGAGATCTGTATCCTCATTGAGTTATTTTTTTCTATTTTTCCTGTTCTTCCTAGAAAGTTGTGTGTTAAAGTTTCCTACTACTATTGTAGAATTGTCTACTTTTCATTTCAATTCAATTAATATTTGCTTTATGTATTTTGGAGCTCTTTCAATGGGTGAATAGATATTTATTATAGTAATGTCCTGTTGGTCAATTGACTCTTTTAAAAACATACAGTGCCCTTCTTTGTGCCTTATGATGGTCTTCACCTTGAAGTCTATTTTATCAGAAATTAATACTAGCACTCTTGCTCTTTTTTGGTTGCCATTAGCTTGACATATATTTTTTCCATCCCTTGAGTTTGAATTTATTTTTATCTTTGTGTCTAAGGTGGGTCTCTTGTAGGGAACATATCAATGGGTTTACTTTTATTATCCAATCTGCCACTCTCTTTCTCTTGACTTGGGCATTTAATCCATTCACATTGAGTGTAATTAATGATAGGTATGAATTTATTACTGTCATTCTACTGTGTTTTTTTGTGGTGATTTGCTGATTTCTTTGTTCCAAATATTTTTCTGTTCTGAATTCACTTTGTTATCAAGTATTCTTTCTCTTTTCTTCAATATTTTTGGTTTTGTATTTACTAAGCTTTTGTGATTTTCTTCTTTCTTAGTTGGTTAGAAGTTTGGTTAGAAGGATTGTTCATTTTCTTTATGGTTACCCTGAAGTAAATTCTTATCTCCCTAAGTTTGGAACAGCCTGTTCTATAAAACACTGTCCTGACTTTGTCTCCATTTGGAAGTCTTGTAATTATAATATTTATTCCCTCTATTTGCTTTGTTGTTGGTGTTGTTTACAGCTTGACTTATCTATTTCTCTACTTACATTTGTGTGTGTGTGTGTGTGTGTGTGTGAGCTTATTTTGAGAATCTTTTTCTGGCTTATTTTCTAGGTGATAGTGTCAAATGTCTTGTTTTAATTTGCTGTTCTCTCTTTTGGGTTTTCTGTTGCAAGGGCTCCCTTTAGCATTTCTTGTAGGGTTGGTCTGTTTTTCACAAATTTCCTTAATTTCTGTTTATCTGGGAATGTCTTAATTTAACCCGCATATTTGAGGGACAGTTTGTCTGGATATATAATTCTTGGGTTGGCAATTTTTTTTCCTTCAAGGTTTTGTGCATGCCCTCCCACTGCCTTCTTGCCTGAATGGTTTCTGCTGAGAAATCAGAGCTTAGTCTTATTTGTTGCACATTGTAGGTAACGTTTCATTTGTCCTAAGCTGTTCTCAAGATTCTTTCTTTGTCTTTGGTTTTGGAAAGGTTGATTATGATATGTTTGGTGACTTTCTCTTGGGGCCTATCCTGTATGGGATTTGTTGAACTTCTTGCATGGATATCTTTTCTTCTTTCATGACATAGGTGAAATTTTCTGTTAGCAAATTTTTGACAGTTTTCTCAGTGTTTTCTTTTTTTTCCTCCTCTTGTTCAAGAATGTCAATTGAGCATATGTTATTTCTTTTCATGTCATCCAATATATCTCCTAGGTTTACTTCATATCTTTTAAATATTTGTTCTGATGTTTCCTCATACATGCTGGCATCAATGGATTTGTCTTCTAGCTGGGAAATGTTTCTTGAGCCAGTTCAAATCTAGTCTTTTGTGCTTCCATTGTGTTACCTATCTCTGTAATTTTAGTGTTCATTTTCTGGATTTCTAGTTGCTGCTTTTGTATGATTTTTAATTGCATATTAATTTAGTCATTTTCCTCTTGAATGATTTTCCTGAATTTTTCAAAGGTATTAGCCATCTTCTCATTACTTCTCTTTATGGTTTCCTTGAGCTCTTGGAGGGTCCTATATACATATCTTTTGAATTCCTTATCAGATAGCTCTATTACTTGTTTTCCCATGGGGAGATGTCCTAATTCTTTAGTTTGGACACTTGTTTCTACTATCTTTACCTTTTTTTTTTTTTTAATTTGAAGTTGTCTATTTGTTCCTAGACATGTTCAAGTTGTTGTCTTTATTTGTTAGGTATGTACTGATTTTTTTCACCCTGTTTTTATGTTTTACTTTGTTTTAATATATCTGGAAGTGTGAAGCAGGTGTACTGCTTTTGTTGTTAGCTTAGTTGTGCTGGTTCGCTCTCTACTTTTCTCTGTGTTGGTGGAATAACTGGTGGTAGTGGGGTGCAGGTCTCTTGTTCTTTGTTAAGAGGAGTTGCAGTTGGGATGAGTGGTGTTCTCCACCATCTGTCATTGATCCTGTGGTGCAGGAGCTATTGATCTTACTTGTCTGTTGGGTGAGGTGGTTGGTGTAGTAGCTGTGACTGACTAGTGGAGGATTAATATCTTCCTCCCATTGGATGAAGCAAGAGAAAAAAAAAAGAAACAAAGGAGAAGAAGCAGAGATGAAAAGATAGAATAAAATAGATGATAAGAAAGAGTGAAAAAGAATATAAGAAAAAGAAAACAAAAGTGGCAGGTTTGAGGAATGAAGCTTTGGTAAAAAAGAAAGAAGATGAAGAAGTAAAGAGATAAATTATCAGATAGAATGGAAAGAAAATTGGGTAAGAGGAAAGTCAAAAAAATGAAGGGAGAATAATGTAATTGAGGAAGGATTTTTCTAGTTATGTTCAGCCAGCAGCCCTGGGATCTGACTGACTGTGCTCATTCACTGAGTAGTTGCAAAGGAGAAAGAAGATTGGTGCAAGAAGTGACATCCAGGAGAAAAGACTAAAGCTTGTTTTTGTTCTTAGTGTGGGACACTTTATCCAGTGACACTGTCCTTGTGTCCATTTGGAGTGTGTGATAGTTGGAGCTGTGTGTCAACTTGGCTGGACCACAATTCTGTGCAGTTTGAGCTGTGGTGGTGATGTTGTTCCCATGATGGGATCAGATGATTGTGTTTTGAGTGGCCAATCAGTTGAAAGGGAGTTTCATGAGGGGGGTGGCCTACTTCCAGTATATCTGCGGACATCGTGGGAGAGGAGACATTCTTCTGTGGATAGGGATTCTGTTGTGCTGCCTACAACTGTCCATCAGTGGACAATCCACCATTCGGCCTGGGGATCTTGGATTCATCATTCATTGGAGTCAAGAGTTAGTGTACTGCTTGCCAGCCTTGAGCTCCTCAGCCCTTGCTGCTGCAAGAGTTGGGAAAAACCTCCAGCTTGACATGGAAAAGATTCCAGCTTGATGTTTGATCCAGGAGCTTTAGACTTGCCAGCATCTATAAGTGTGTGAGCCATTTTCCTAAGATAAAGTTCTCTATATATACATATATATAAGCTTTACTAGTTTTGTTTCTCAAGAGAACCCAGTCCAACATATTTGGTACCGAGAATGGGGTGCTGCTCTGACAGATACCTAAAATGTGGAAACAGGAGTTGAGTGCGTCCTTGACCCAAGACCCTGGCAGAGGGACCCTGGCATATGGCATGACAGATGGCAGGACAGATGGCAAGAGACCAGCATGAGAGATGGCAGGAGCAAAGCCTAGAGAACTGACATGAGACAGCCACAGCCTTACCAGCCCATGGAAGAGAAAGCTGGGTGCCATTGGATAGATGGCTTCCTGGTGGAGTGGGTTGCCTTTGGGCATTAATTGGTAGAGAAGGCTGTCATAAAATGCAGTAGCAGGTTGGCCAACCCATGGAGCAAGAAAGCCAAGTGTTTTTGGGCAGAAAGATTTCTGGCAGAGTGGGTTGCCCTCGGGCATTAATCAGCAGAAGTGGAGAGACCAAGGAAATGGAAGCAGAGCTGCCTCAGCCTTAAGGGTAGGACCATGGCCTTTGGGAGTGGAATGATCACAGCCCCGTGGGTTTCAAAGAGTCAGGCCTTCACCAGCTTGGCTCTGGAATGTGGGGCTGCTCATTCAAGTGAGCCAGTAGGATGGAGCCATAGTCGCTGCCCAAGAGTGAGGGGGCAGGACTACCATGCCCATCAGGGAGAGAAATGGGCCTGCCAGGCCAAGGGGGTGAGGTCGCCATTCAGGAACTAGGGCACTGGAGCCACCCACTGGAGGAGATCTGAACAGATACTACCCATTGAAGATCTGTACAGGTGCCAAGTTGACAAGAGGTGGAATTGTGGTAGTTCAGTTTGTGTGTCAACTTGGCTGGGCCTGGTTGAGTGGCTGGGCAGCTGGTAGTAGTTATTTCCCATGATGAGAATGGTAATCAACTCCATGGTGGGATCTACCACAAGCAGCTGAATAGCTGCCTTTGGGATGTGGACTAGTCTTTGGCATGCTTGGACCCTGCATGTAGCCGTGTCATTGCTCAGCAGCCTGCTATGCTCTGCCAACCATGGGACTTACAATGGACTTAAGTTAATGGCCTGCCATGTGGTTTGGTAACATCGGGACTATACCTTTTTACTTGTAAACCTTGGGCTTCTCAGCCTCAGCAGCCAATAGCTGTCTGAGTGAAGAAATGCCTCTAGCTCCAGTGGGCCAGGAGCAGGAGGCAGAGCTGGACCCCAAGTTTGAGGGACTTTCACCCAACCACTAGAACATAGGGTAGCAGGGACAGGAAGCAAAAATTTTTTGAGTGGGTCACTAGGGGTAATAGTGAGTGGTACTACTCCCGTTTTTCCACATTTTAGGTATCTGTCACAGTAGCACCCCACTCTCTCGGTACCAAATTCTGTTCTGGGTACCTAGTGCCTCTCTGACAAGAAATATACCACAAATAGGATGGCCTTAACAAACAGGAGTTTATTCTTACAATTTGGAGACTTTAAGTTCAAGTTCAAAATGCCAGGCTCTAGGGGCTGGGTGAAAGGCCCTCAACCTTGTGGTCCAGCTCTGCCTCCTGCTCCCAGCCCACTGGAGCTAGAGGCATTTCTTCACTCAGACAGCTGTTGGCTGCTGAGCCTGAGAAGCCCCAAGGTTGACAAGTAAAAAGGCACAGTCCCAATGTTACCAATCCACATGGCAGCCCATTCACTTGTCCATTGTAAGTCCCATGGTCGGCAGAGCATAGCAGGCTGCTGAGCAAGGACACGGCTACATGTGTGGTCCAAGCGTGCCAAAGGCTAGAGACCATTCTCAAAGGTTCTTATATACAGGAAGCAGTCCACAACCAAAAGACAGTTACTCAGCTGCTTGTGGTAGATCCCACCATGGAGTTGATTACCAATCTCATCATGGGGGATAACTACCACCAGCTGCCCAGCCATTCAACGAGGCCCAGCCAAGTTGACACACAAACTGGACTACCACAGACTGATTTGCCAATGGTGGCATTTGGCCATCAATCAAAGTCCTGCAGTTAAAATCCACCAGTGCCTCAAAAGAGAAAATATAGCCCTCTTCCAAAGGGTCCACAAGTCCTGAAATTCCAGGCCTGTTCCATTCTGTGCTAAAAAGGGTTGCTAAGAGTTGGCCTTGATCTTGGTCTGATTTTGGGTTTTGTTTATAAAGAGAGAGTTTCTCTTCTCTTTACCTTATTTCCTCCTGGACTCTATGGCAGCTTACACAGCTACAGAAGTCCTGATCCATTTCCTAACACCATCTTTGCCCACTCAGAGGTTTTAGCTCACCTTGAAGTTCTCTCATTCTGTCTACTGTGTCTTTAACACCTGTGAGTTCCAGGAAGTGTTTTTTTTTTTTTGCTACCTCGACCTCCTTTGTGATCCTAATGACTTCTTTTCAGCTCAACTGGGTGACCACTTTCATTCTTTTTTTTCCTGCTTCCTTTCCCTCACTGGATCTAATACTTTATTTTCTCATTAGATGCTCATAAATCCAGGATCATTATTTGTATTTGTTTTACTGAGTTTCTCAAAATCTTTGTTGAAAGAGAAATCTGGTGCATGGTGTCTTAGTAGGAGTCCATCTTAACTATCTCTGTATTATTATTATTATTATTATTTGATATATTTTTATGTGCTACTGGCTAGGATTTTGCTGATAATTTTTGCATCAGTGTTCATGAGGGGTATTGGTTTATAATTTTCTTTTTTAGTAATATCTTTGCCTGGGTTTTATATCAAGGTTATGCCTGCTTCATAGAATGGGTTTGGGAGTATTCTGTCTGTTTCTGTGTTCTGGAATAGTTTGAATAAAATTGGTATCAACCCTTCTCTGAAGTGTTTGGTATAATTCGTTGGTGAAGTTGTCTTGGCCAGGACTTTTTCTAAGACATTCATTTTCCTCTTTGTGATGGTTATTTTCAATTTTTCTACCTTAGTTTGTGTTAATTTGTGTAGGTAATGTGTTTCTATATATTTGTTCATTTCTTCTAGGTTTTCAAGTATGTTGGACTACAGTTCTTCATAGTACCCTATTATCCTTTTTATTTCATTAGGATCTGTTCTGTCATCACCTATTTCATTTCTTGTTTGTGTTATTTCCATCTTCTCCTCCCTTTCTTTTGTTAAATTTGCCAGTGTTCTTCTGATTCTTCTCATCTTGTTGATTCTTTCTATTGTTTTTCTGTTTTCTATTTCATTAATTTCTCCTTGAGTGTTTATTTTTTCCTTTCTTCTGGTGACTGTAGGCTTTTTCTGCCATTCTTTTTCTAATTTTTGGAGCTATTGGTTAAAGTGTTGATTTTGGTTTTCTTGATGTTTGCATTTATTGTTGTAAGATTTTGATATGTTGTGTTTCACTGTCTTTTGATTCAAGGAATTTTATTTATTTATTTATTTATTTTTCCTGTTATTTGGTAGTGTTTTTTTGTTTGTTTGTTTGTTTTAGCAAGATATTATTTGTTTCCATGCATTTGATTTTTTTTTTCCTTTATCTTCATGTTGTTGATTTCTAATTTTATAGCATTATGTTATAAGAAGATGATTTGTGGTACTTTGATGTTTTTCAATTTATTTTTAGGAGCTCTGGTGGTGTAGTGCTTAAGGCACTTGACTCCTAACCAGAAGGCTGGCAGTTCAAACCCACCAGCCACTCCTCAGAAGGAAGGTTGAGCAATCTACTTTTATAGTGATACCACCTTGGAAACCCAAGGAGAGGTCACTATGAGTTGGATCTGACTCGACGGCAGTGAGTTTGGTTTTTGGCTTTTTTGTGGCTTAACATATGGTCTATTCTGGAGATTGTTCCATATTCATTGGAAAAAAATGTATATTGTGCTATTGTTGGGTGGAGTGTTTGGAGTACATCTATGAGGTCTAGTGGGTTGATTGTGCTGTTTAGATTTTTTTTATCCTTTCTGAGTTTCTTTCTAGTTGTTCTATCGCTCATTGTAAGCAGTATAGTAAAGTGTTTACTATTACTGTGGTGGTGTCTATTTCCCTGTTCATTTCTGTTGCAGTTTGATTTGTGTATTTTGGGACTTTTTCATTGACTGAGTAGGTATTTATTATTGCTATGTCATTTTGTTAAATTTGACTTTTTAATCATTATATAGTAATCTTCCTTTTCTCTTTTTCTTGGCTTTTTTTTTTTTTTTTTGCATTATAGTTTGTTTTGTCACATATAAATACTACCACACATGCTCTTTTTTGGTTGCCATTTGTTTGGTATGTGTTTTTGCAACCTTTGATTTTTACCTTATTTTTGTCTTTGTGTCAAAGGTGTATCTCCTGTAGAAGCTATTGCTGGATATGTTTTTTTTTTTTATTGATTCTGCTTCTCTGTCTCTTAATTAATCCACTTATTTTTAGTGAAATTATCAAGAGGTATGAATTTGCTGCTGTCATTTTGCTTTGCTTTTTTTGTTTTTAATGTGTGGTATTACTGGTTTCTTAGCTCAATATATATTTCTTTCTGAATTCATTTTGTTTATAGATGTTTTTATCAGTTCATTCACTGATATTATTTTAGTGTTTAGTGAGACCTTATGATTTTCTTTTAATTTTGGTAAGAAAGTTTATAATTTTTTTTGAGGTTATCCTGTAATTTATTATTACCTTCCCAAGTTAAAAGCAGCCTGTTCTTTCTTTATATAGTCTTGTCTCCTTCTCCATTTGGAAGTTCTGTAATTACATAATTTATTCCCTTATTTTGTTTTGTAGTTATCACCATTTGCTAATTGACATCTGTAGTTCCTTATTTTCAGTCTTGTAGGTTTATTTTATTTTGATACTTCCATATCTGAGCTGATTTCCAGGTGATGCTGTGTTTCTTAAACTCTGGTTGCTGTCTGCCATTGTGGGTTCTTTGTCTAAAAGATTCCTTTTAGCATTTCTTGTAAGGTTGGTCTGTTTTTTCCAAATTCCTATTTGTTGTTGTTGTTGTGTGCCGTCGAGTCGGCCCTGACTGATAGTGACCCCTCCTTGGGTTTCCAAGGCAGTATCACTACGGAAGTAGGATTGCTCAACCTTCCTTCCGAGGAGTGGCTGGTGGGTTTGAACTGCCAGCCTTCTGGTTAGCAGTCAAGTGCTTTAGCCACTATGCTACCAGAGCTCCTAAAATTCCTATTTATTTCTCTTTATTCCTATTTATTTATCTTTATCCAGGAATGACATAATTCTATCATTGTATCTGAGGGCCAATTTTGGTGGATATATAATTACTGGTTGGCAATTATTTCTTCCATAGCTTTATATATGTCATCCCATTGGTTTCCTGCAAGCATGGTTTCTGCTGAGAAGTCTTACTCATTCTTCTTTGTAAGTGATCTGACCCACCCGCCCCCTGGCAAGCTGCTTTCAAGATTCTTTCTGTATTTATAAGTTTGGAGAGTTTGATTATGATATGTCTTAGTGATTTTCTTTACAGATTTATCCTATTTGGGGTTTGTTGAACTTCTTAAATGCATATCTTCATTTATTTTATTTTATATTTTTTTTAATTGTGATTTGGGTGAAGATTTACAGAGCAAATTCACTTTCCATACAGCAGTTCACATATACTTTGTTTCATGTCATTGACCACA
>NW_006921642.1:5383660-5411537 GCF_000298275.1 Orycteropus afer afer
TATTTTTGACAATTTAGTATTAATCTTCTGGATTTCTATCTGTAGATTTAGAATCATTTCTAATTTTTCATTTAATTTGTCATTTTGTTCTTGTACTTTCTTCCAAAATTTTTCTAAGGTTTTTTCTGTGTTTTCTTTGTTCTGTCTCTCAATCCTTTGAAGATACCTAAATATACTTCTTCTGAATTCCTTATCAGAGAGTTCCAATGCTGCTTCTTCCTCAGGGATATGTTCTGGGTCTGTATGCTGCTCCCTTATTTCTACCACTTTATCTTGCTTCTTTGTGTGGACTGTGATGGTCTGTTGTTTCCGAGGCATTGTGGCATTGTTGTATTTAGATCTCTGTTAACTTTTTGTGAAGAGCATCCAAGGGTGATTCAGGCTCTTGTTGATGGTTTTTTATCATTGGCCCATTGGTGGAGAAGGAGGAAGTGACTGTCGCTCAGTAAGTGAAGTCACAGGAGGTGTGGGTGTAGTTGTGTCTTATGGGGACTGTTGTTGTCTCCTACTCAGTTAGACACAAATTACAATTGAATAACCATCAAAAAACTAAAAGCCCATGGACAAAAACACCCCACGTAATCATGCAGGAACAGCATCCAAAAAAAGAAAAAAGGGAAACAAAGAAGACAAAACAAGAAAACCTGCAATATCTGGGGATAGGGCACTAAGAAAAGAAAAAGTAGGGAAGGACAATAGTAAATGAAGAAAAAAATGGGAATAATGCAAAAAGAAAAGCAAGGAATGGGGTTAATCCCAAGAAAAAAGGGGGAAAAGAAAGAAAAAAACCCTTAAATTTGAAAAAAAAAATTTCAACCAGGCACAGGGAAAAGAAAAAATGCTGAAAACTAGAACCTGGTAGGGGAAGATAAGAACAATAATACAAATGACAAAAGTATTAATAATATTAGTTGTTTTAAAACAGACAAATACAAGAAAACTAGTCACCAGAAAAAAGAAAGCAAAAAATAAAAATACAAAGAGAGAAAACAGAAAAAATAAAAATCGGTGGAGGACAGAGCAGGGCACCCAGGCTCCGTCTGAGCACACAGGCTGTGATGGAGTTCCTGTAGGCCCAGAAGGTAGGTGGGAGTGGGGATGGCCACTCCTACGTTCACCAAACGGGTGTAGGGTGTAAGAGTAACAAGAAAAATGTCATACCTTTTCAGTCTTGCAGGTCCCGAGTGTCCTTGGGGTTGCTGGTAAGCAGAATGTGTTCTTAAGTTCCAGGAATCTGTGAGAGCACTGTCTCTTTAAATATCCAAAATAGTCAAGCCGCTTTTTAAACCTTCAAAATGGTGGCTTCCTCCGGACCGGCAATAGTCTACAGCTCAGTCCACCTTTTTCTTCACCTTCTCCGTTTGTTCCTGAGCCACCGAGCACAGTCCTCCATGCAGTCCCTGGCTAGCAGAGTGATTTTTAGGTTAATTCTTAGGTACTACCAGCACTTGGGAATCTCCAAGCTGTCTGTGCCTTCAGGATCACTCAGGATCGCTGCCAGACTGCAGCTCTGTATGTCTCCTTTTTTGGTATTTTCATGAAAATTCTTCTGCTGTTGAGGTTTAGTCCACTTCTATATCCTTCCCTTCAAGGCTCAGGGGTCCAAGATTATCTTCTGTGTCTGTGTTAATTGGTTTCCCTTTTCTTTGTTGAAGAGGGTCTGTGCAGTCTTTTTGCCTAGGCTGCCATCTTGCCGGAACCCCAATGCATATCTTCTTATCTTTCATATTAGGGAAGTTTTCGTCCAATAAATCTTTGAAAATTTTCTTGATGCTTTTTTCTTATTTATTTATCTACTGTGTCTTCTTGTTATAGAATTTTGGTAACATGTAAGTAATTCCTCTTAAAGAGTTGTCACACAATTCTTAGGCTTCTTCATTTTTTTTCCCTTTTTTTTTTTTTTTTAATTTTGCCTCTAATAGATTTGTCTTGAGATATTTGCCTTTATTCTCACTACTTGTACTTTCAATTGATTCAGTTCTACCTCTTTCTCTTCCTAATGCATTACCTAGTTCTGAAATTTTAGAATTAATCTTCTGGATTTCTGTTTACTATGTTTGTATGATTTGTAATTTTCTATGTATTTTGTCAATTTGTTTTTGTATTTTTTGAATTCTTCCAGATTTTTTCCTTGATATTTTTCCTATGATTTCCTCATTTTCTCAACACACTGAAAGTACCTGGATAAAATTATTTGAATTCCTTATCAGATAGTTCCAATAAAACATTTCTTCATCCAGATTTTCTGGCCCTGTATTTTGGTCATCTTCTCTGGCTTATTTATTTATTTAGCAATCTGAAGTTGTGTGTTGCCTACAAGACATTGTAGTATTATTGTATTTTTTGTTGATGATATTCTGGTTTGCTTCACTCTGGTAATTTGTTTTGTTTTGCTTTAATATGTCTGGGCAATATGGTGAACATATTAACCTGGTCACTAATTTGACAGCACTGAGGTGTTCACCACCTCTCTACAATTGGAGTTGGTAGCATGTGGGAGTGTAGGCATGAGTCTCTGATTACTGATTATGCAGAGTAACTGATAGCAGGCTTGGTGGGTGTTGACAATTGTCATCAGTCCATTGGTGCTGGAGTGGATGGTGACACTTGCCCACCGCATGGGTTGGCAGGTGTTGTGGGTATTGCTGGGTGGGGTCACTGCCTCTCAACTACTGGAGAAAGATAGAAAAGCAAAGAAAAGTGGAGAGGAAATGCTTGTTTAACTTACCCAGTGAAATCTATTCATGCACAACAAGACAGTTGGCTATCATACAGACACGTCTTTGTTGATGAGAATGACATCTAAAGTAATTCCAGCACCATCCTTACCAAATAATTAAGATACTCTGGTTGAGTTTGTATAGCCTTAGCTGTAACGTTAGCTATTACTGCCATAATTTGAGATAAATTAGGAATTGTGACTATATTTGCATTGATGCTCAGCCTGGGAAGTTAAGGAACCTAACAAAGACATCTTGTTTGTTTCTGGTACTTCAAAAAACTTTTAGGGTGTGTGGTGGTTAAGTTTGTGTGTCAACTTGTTAGGCCTGGTTGAGTGGCTGCGTAGCTGAACGTAGTATTCCCCATGATGAGATTGGTAATCAACTCCATGGTGGAATCTACTGTGAGCAGCTGAGTAGCTGCCTTTGGGTATGTGGTCTGCTTCCTGTATATAAGAAACAGCTGTGGGAATGGTCTGTAGCTTATGGAACACTTGAACCCTGCATGTAGCTGTGTCATTGTTCAGCAACCTGCTATGCTCTACCAAACTTGGGACTTAACAATGGACTTGAATTAATGGCCTGCTGTGTGGTTTGGTAACATCAGGACTGTGACATTTTATTTGTCAACCTTTGGCTTGTTATCCTCAGCAGCCAGTAGCTGCCAGAGTGAAGAGATACCTCTAGCTTCAGTGAGCTGGGAGCAAGAGGCAGAGCTGAAGCCCAAGGTTAAGCGGCTATCACACAGCCCCTAGAGCCAGCACTTGTAACTTGGACTTCTAGCCTCCTGAACTGTAAGAGAATAAACTCCTGTTTGTTCAAGCCATCCCATTTGTGGTATATTCTTGTCAGAGGAGCATTAGGTAACCAGAAGAGGGTGCTAGTCTAATGTTTATTTTCATTGTATGAGTGGAGTTCTAGTAGGACCCCAAAGATTCCAGGAGTGCAGGATTTAGTCAGTCTCTAGCCATCAAATACTGGATGGTCTGGGCTTCACTGGAATTATAGAGTTTCATGATCTACTATGTAGATCATCTACAAAGAAAAACACAACTTTTGGTTGCATAGAGAACATGCATTCCAGTGACATTATTTATAGATTCATTATAGGGAATGGTGTAACGTGACAATTTTAGAAAGAGAATGATTACTTATAGAGAGTCTTCCCTTATCATGAGGATTGAAGAATGTTTGACAGATTGCTGTCTCTTTTCTTAAAGTTTAGAATATTTCCCTGAAGGAAATCAAAACTCTTGGTTCTATATGAGTGGAACCCAAATATGGTAAGCCTAAATGGATAAGGAATCTATTAGAATGCTTACATTTTGATGGGGCCCCATCTTGATAACTGATCTATGTTGCATCAATTATTTCATTTGATTCTATGAACTCTGAACAATTAATGGTTACATATATTTTTTGTTGTTGCTGTTTCAGTGAGGTTAAAGGAAGGAGTGGTTAAATCATCCTGGGCATTATGAGGGTGCCATAATCTAACTTTAATTCTATGAGTAATCTAATGGTCCAGTTGTCAGTGGCATTTGAGATCTCAGTGTAATTGAGGATGGGTAAAGATAAAAGGTCTGAATTAGAACGTATTGAATGGAAGGACAGGTGGCTAATCCAGTATCTGTCAAATTTGCTGTTGTATCTACTGCCTGGTCCAATCCTGAAAAGCATTTTCTTTCCATGTTTGGGTCTTAAATACAAGCAGACAGAAGAAAGCAAACTCATTTATTATCAAAAGAACGTTTAAATAAAAATTCTATTGTGTTCCTCATTCTACTTGTTTTGGGAAAGCTGTCTACATCCAGAGACCATCTGCTTCTGGGTGACTTAGAGAAAGTTTTATCTTGAGGTCACATTTTAGCTACGTGATCCAGGTATGTAGAACGTTTTTTTTTTTTTGAGTTAGGAGTTATGGATTCAATTTTTCACTGCCTCTAGCAGCTGCACTGTGAGTTATCAACAGTACTTGAACATGCCTTTCCAATGAGGTTCTAAAGTTGTTTTTCATTGGAATCACATCTAGAGGAAAATGTAACCTTGCTCAACACTGTGGTCAGGAGTTTTGTGATCCTTGTAAAACCTGGTATATATAGGGCTTCTCAAAAAGACAAAAAAGTGTACTGCCGAGGAGTTGATTCTGATTCATAGCAACCCACATTGTGTTTCCAGGCTATGAATCTTTACAGAAGAAGATTACTTCATCTTTCTCCCATGGGGCAAAGCAGCTGGTGGGTTCAAACCACTGACCTTTTGGTTAGTAGCCAAGTACCTTAACCTCTAGACCACCAGAGCTCTTTAGAGGGCTTCTAGGACCAGTATAAATTGTACTTGAGAATAAGCCAGTACACCCATTCCTCACTTACTGACTATTCCTTTATCTGACTTTTTGCATTTACGATAATACCCAAAAAATCTATCATTATATTTGATCTATTTCAGACTGCAAAAGTCAGTAAAAATCTTCAATTTCTTCATCTTTGGTATTAGTGCTTGGTACTTAAATTTGAATAATACTCATACTAACTGGTCTTCCTTGTAGGCATATGGACATTATCCTGTCACTGGCAGCATTGTACTTCATAGATCTTGAAATATTCTTTTTGATGATGAATGCAATACCATTCCTCTTCAATTTATCATTCCTGACATAGTAGAACATTTAGTTGTCCAATTCAAAATGGCCAATACCAGCTCATTTTAGCTCATCAATGACTAGGATTTCAATCTTTATGTGTTCCATTTCGTTTTTTTTTCTAGTTTCTAATTTTCTTTACATTTATACATTAGTAATAGATCTTTGCAGCCGTTTCTTCTCATTTTGAGTTGTGCCACTTCAGTCAATGAAAGTCCTGAAAGCTTCACTCCATCCACATCACTGAGATTAACTCTACCTTGAGGAGGCACATTTTCCCCAGTCGTATTTTGAGTGCCTCCAAACCTGAGGGATTCTTCTTCCAAAGCTGTCTCAATGTTCTACTGTTTTCCTGAGGTTTCAACTGACAGTTTTTTTCAGAAATTGTTTGCCAGGTCCTCCTACCTAGTCAGAGTCAGTCTGGAAGCTCACTAAAATCTGTCCACCTTGGATGACCCCGCTGGTATTTGAAATACTGGTGGCATAGTTTCACACAACATAGAAGCTACCACAGTACAACAACCTGACCAATGAGTGGTGGACATCAGACTTATCCATGAAATATTATAAAGTGATGATAGGCTCTACTCTAAACTTACTGAACATTTTAATCTCCTAGAGTTTCTATAACAAAATATCATAAATTGTCTGGCTTATAAAAACAGAAATTTATTGTCTCAAGTTTTGGAGACTGAAAGTAATAGATCAGTGAGTCAGTCTCATAGATTCCTTCTGAGATTTTTGAGGGATAGTCTATTTCATGCCACTCTCTTAGCTTTTGGTACCTCCATGTGTTCCTTGACTTTCAGCTGAAGATCACATGGTGTCCTTCCTTTGGTTATCTCTATGTATCTCTTCTTCTCTTTTATAAGGATGGCGCTCAGATTAAATTAGGACCCACCCCACTTTGGTAGTATGACCTCACATTAACTGATAACATCTTCAAAGACCCTATTTCCATACAAGGTAATCTTCACAGGTATCAAGGGTTTCACATAGCTTTTTAGGGTGAGAGACTAAATTAACAAGTGAACAGTGGCCAAAACACATAAAAATAGAACTCTGATACACTATATAAAATATCTGCCTCAGGAAGTCAAACCACTATCTGCAGCTACCAGTCAAGAAAACCAAACAATTCCTGTAACAATGGGCCCTGAAAGGTTAGGATTTATTAATAACTGACAGCTTCTTTAATTTTTATTCCTACTTCCAACTTGCAAGCAACTGGAGAAAGCTAAATATGCCACCTTAATCAGTTATATAAAATGCCTTCCTTTTGCTCAGCCTGACACCAGCTTCCTCATGCCAATAGCCTCCAATCAGGGCACACTTGAATCTTCCTTTCTCCCACTCTCCTGCCTGCCACTGAATTTCTGCCAAATGTGAGTAATAGGCATTGACTCCCTTGCAAGCACTCAAAAAAAGTTTTATTTTATTTTTATTTTTATTTTTTTTTGTCTGTTTCTCAATATTCTTGGTATATTGTTTATGTTGTACTTATTATATCTCAGGATTATTATATCTTATATATCAAGATTTTTCTTCAATAAATTTTTATTCATCATTGTGTATCAGATGTAACATTTATGCATTTCTTTGCAAATTGTTTCAATACTTATGCTTATTGATATTTTGCATTATTTTTTTGGAAATACTTTATTATCTTTAAAATGCTCTGGTGATACAGTGCCTTAGGCATTTGACTGCTAATCAGAAGATTGACAGTTCAAACCACCAGCTGCTCCATGGAAGGAAGATGAGGCAATCTACTCCTGTAAAGATTTACTACCTTGGAAACCTAATGGGTGTCACTATGAGTCAGAATTGACTCCATAGCAGTAGATTTGGTTATTATCTTTGTCACATTCTTGGAGAACTCTTCTTGAAACCAATACTGACTCACTGTTACTGTCACTACTAGTTTACTTTTTTCTTTTTAAATCATGTAATGGTCTTTTATGTATTTGAAGATAGTGGTCTTTTTTTCTTATATACTTTTTTTTGACCTTTCTCTTGCTATTAAATATAACAAATGAGAAATCCCCTTTGCCCAGTTCCTGTCACTTATTTAGCAGGATCTATGAAGTAATACAAACCAAAAAAATCCAATGCCATCATGGTGATTTGGACTCATAGCAACTCCCTTAGGGTGTCCAAGGCTGTAAATCTTTATGGAAGCAGACTGCCTCATCTGAACCACAGAAGAGCTGTTGGGTTCAAATCACTGACATTCTGGTTAGCAGCCTAATTTAACCAGAGCTCCTTATAAAGTTATATATCATCCACAGTTGTTGGGGAAATTTAAAAGTTCTTACCCATTTTACTGCTTTTTTAACTTTCTTACTGAATTCCATTCTTCTCTAAGTCATTGTCAGCTTTTCGTTTCCTCTAATGACAAGGATTTTGTTGTTAACATTGGTTTCAGTATTTCTTGCAAATCTCTCTTTCTCTCTCTCTCTCACACACACATACAGATACACATACACACAGGGTCACATAGAGTTATTCCTGTATGGAATACTTCAGCTGCTCTTCAGAACTTTCACTGTTAAGACAAAATGATCTTCCTGCAAATGCTGTAAGATCAGGGTAGTGTCCATTTTGTTCTTACTCCCTGGTTCCACAAAGTTTATGGCCTATTAAACATTGGTCTGGCTTTGCCCTTCCTCTCTAGCCTCTCATTCCACTCCCTGATGTTCTGTTTCCCGTCTGGCCATTGCAGGAGTGCACTCACCATTGAACCCTTTCTGCTTTTGCATACACTATTTCCTCTGCCCTTCTGCCCCATTTCACTTAGCTCACTCCCATTCATTCTTCCAAATTCTGATTAAGCAACACTTCTCTGCAAAGACTTCCCTAACTCTCTTGGTCTGAATTAATGCTCCTTCTGTGTCCTGCCATTGCACTTTCCACATTGTCCAATAAATCTTGATTTACTTGTCTCTATTACCCACTAGATACAATTATCTTTGAAAGCAGAGGCTGTGTTTTATTAGACTCTGTGTCACCAGTGCTTATTTCAGTTTCTAGCAGCAATATTTGTAGAATTGATGAATTATTTATGAAGAAGTAAATTTGACTTAGAAATTCTTTTGGCTTCAGTGTCTGGGAGGATAATCATACGATTAAACAGGGTAAGTGGGTGTAGCAAAGGCTTTGAGACGAAAATCTAAATTTGGTACAGACTATGTTGACCATGTGTAAATTGTGGGACACCTAGGAAGATAATTAATCAGATTTAACAAATATTTATTTAGGACCTCTAAATTACCAGGCACAATACTGTACACTGTAAAGACCAGCATAATCACAAATATGATGAGGGCTATGACAGAAAATTTTGAAAGCTTATGAAAATATTTAATAGGAAGCTTTGGGTTCCAGTGACACTAACCCAAATGAACTGCCAGAGTTTCAAAAATAACTGGATTTTATTCAAAGATTCTTGGGGAATTTTATATAAATTGGGAAGGGGGAGATGAAGCTGAGCTTTGAAAGCCAATGAAGTAAAAGTTGTGATTAGATAAATTTAAAATATATTTTCATGAGTATGTGTGTGTGTGTGTGTGTGTACATGCACATACGTGCACGTTTGCATGTGTATTTATGTGTGAATTTAGTATTTATTCTGTTTCATGTTCTCTGGTCTTCTTGGACCTGTGGTTTGACTATCAGTGATCTTGGAAAAATCTTGGACATTAATTCCGGTTGTGTTTTGTATTCCATTCTCTCCCTCTTTTCTTATGAGAAATCCAATTACACATGTATAAAGTAATGTAAGATTTCTGTCAGTACTTGGATAATCTGTTATTTTTTTGCATTCTCTACTTATCTTTGCTTTCATTTGGGTAATTTCCTAAGGTCTATCTTCCAAGTTCACTTATGCTTTCTTTGTCTGAGTTCTACTGAAGAGCCCTTCAAAGGAGGTTTCTTCTTCATTACTATTTTTTGTTTTGTTTTTCCCATAGATTTTCCTATTCATTCTTCTTTGCCTTTTTAAATTCTCTGCTAAAATTACTATCTGATCTTTCAAATAGTCCACATTTTTCTAATAGAGACTTGACTATGTAAATTATGTTGTTGTTGTCATTGTTAGGTGTCATTGACCTGACTCTGATTCATAGTGGCCCTATGTACAACGAATGAAACATTGCCCAGTCCTGCACCATCCTACAATTCTTGCTGTGTTTGAGGCCATCGTTGCAGCCATTATGACAATCCATCTCACTGAAAGTCTTCCCCTTTTTCCCTTATCTTCTACTTTACCAAGAGCGATGTTTTTCTCCAGGGACTGGTCCCTTCTGACCACATGACCAAAGTAGGTGAGAAGTCTGGCCATTCTTACTTCCAAGAAGCATTCTGGCTGCATTTCTTCCAAGACAGATTTGTTCATTCTTCTGGCTGCCCATGGTGTTCTCAGTATTCTTCAGCAACACCACAATTCAAAGGCATCAAGTCTTCTTCAGTCTTCTTTACTCATTGTCCAGCTTTCACACACATTATGAGGAGATTTAAAATACCATGGCTTGGTTTAGGTACACCTTATTTTTCAAAGTGACATCTTTGCTTCTTACCACTTTGAAGAAGTCTTCTGCAGCCAATTTGCCTAGCACAATATGACACCTGATTTCTTGACTGCTATTTCTATGGGTGTTGATTGTGGCTCTGTGATAGGCAGTGGATTAACTAAACATACAAGCTGTAAGCCTAACTGCTGGAACTAAAAACTACCCCACCTCCTGAAACAGGGTGCAGAAGTATCCAGCAGCCTCCTTCAGCTCTGTGTTTCAAGATTTTTGGAGGTGTTTACACACACACACACACACACACACAAAACAAACAAACAAACAAACAAAAAAACACCTCACTGCTATGTAGTCAGATCTGACTCATAGCGACCCCTCCTTGGGTTTCTGAGGTGGTATCACTTGGGAAGTAGATTGCCCAATCTTCATTCTGAGGAGTGACTGGTGGGTTTGAACCACAAGCCTTCTGCTTAGCAGTTAAATACCTTACCCACTATGTCATCAGAGCAGGTGTTTAGGGTAACCTAATTGCCAGCTCTCTGAGCATGCACAGAACAGCAACAATTGCCCTTGCATGACCTCCCTGAGATGACAGAGGCCTTGACTGGGAATTGAACCAGCAATCCAAAGGACAGTACATGCATGACATCCCTTAATAAGTCCTGTCAAATATCCCACCAGCCTTTGCAACTCCTGCCAAGCATCCAGCAACCCCTAGAACTCCTGCACATGTACCCAATTTCCATAGTGCCACCTCTTTCTAGGAAACTACCACCCCTTCTCAGAAAATCCTCACCTGTTTCAAAACTTTAAACCCCAATATTCTGGTACCATTTTGACAAGAATATACCACAAATGAGATGGCTTGAACAAACAAGAGTTGATTCTCACAGTTTGGAGGCTTTAAGTCCAAATTCAAAGTACCAGGCTCTAGGGGATGTGTGAAAGCCCCTCAACCTTGGGCTTCAGCTCTGCCTCTTGCTCCCAGCCCACTGAAGCTAGAGGTATCTCTTCACTCAGGCAGCTACTAGCTACTGAAGCTAACAAGCCCAATGTCTACAAACAAAATGGCACAGTCCAGATGTTACCAAACCACAAGGCAAGCCATTAATTCAAGTCCATTGTAAGTCCCAAGGTCAGCAGAGCATGGCAAACTGCTGAACAATGACATGGCTACATGCAGGGTCCAAGGGTGCCACAAGCTGGAGACTGTTCCCCAAGACTTCTCCTTATATACAGGAAGCAGACCACATCCCTAAGGCAGATACTCAATTACTCACAGTACATTCTACCATGGAATTGATTCCCAGTCCCTTCATGGGGAATACCACATCCAGCTGGCCAGCCACTCAACCAGGCCCAGCCAAGTTGACACACAAACTCAACTACCACACCCAGTAAACTTTTGCTCAGGAAGACAAAAGGTAGCATTGCTTAGGCCCTCTTTGTCTCCACTAGTGAGCTACTTTCTCTTAATAAAAGTTTTGTTTGTGTGGGAAATCTAAGCCTTTCCTGTTCATTCTTGGTCAGTAGAAGGCAAGAGCCTGATCATCCGATGCCTAATGGGACAGGGTTCCATGGGACAGATCCAAGTAAAATGAAATCCCTGACATCTTCAAACTTGTCTTCATTTATTGTGATACTGCTTATTGGTCTAGTTGTGAGGATTTGAGGAATTTTTTTGTTGAGGTTTAATCCATTTTATGCATGGACATGAGCACACCTCTCTTTCTGTTATGTCTTTTAGTTCTGAGTAATGTATTCATGAGTTGGGCTGGGATTGAAGTTTGTTGTTGTCTTTCATCTTCATCAGTAAGTGCTTTAAGTCTTCTTCAATTTCAGCAAGCAAGGTTATGTCATTGTGTATCACAAGTTGTTAATGACTCTTCCTTCAATCCTGATGCCACATTCTTCTTCATATAGTCCAGCTTCCCAGATTATTTGCTCAGCATACAGATTGAATAAGTGTGGGCAAATTAAATCAGTCATTTTAAATCTCTGTCAGATGGTTCCAACATCTGTTTCATATCTGGATCTGGATCTGATGATTCCTTTGTTTATTGGCAATTTATTTTTATTTTTGCATTTTTAGGAGTCTCATAATTTTTTTTTTTCCTGTAAGCTGAATATTTTGTGTAAGATAGCTGAGATTGATGTAAAGAGACATTTTGTGCGTGGACATGACATATCTCTCTGTTATACCTTTTGAAGTTTGTTGAATTGTATTAATTGCTCTCAGACCACACTAAGGCCTTCACATTCCTGTAGTGATACTTTGTCTTTCAAATAGAGTTTATTTGCAAAACATTTTTGTAATCTCTGCTCTACTGTCAGCGTTATACCTTTCCCTGGTTCTATACCTCCAGCAACTCCTCGGAAGGAAGATGGGGCAATCTACTTCCGTAGTGATACTGCCTTGGAAGCCCAAGGAGGGGTCGCTATGAGTCAGGTCTGACTTGACGGCACATAACAACAACAACAACATATCTCAAGGACAGTTGCTTTCTGTCCTCTTTCTCTCCTGTCCCTCTCCTATCAATATGTCATTATTATTTCTTACTCAGTTGCCTTCCTTCTACTTGATTTATGTTAATTTTTCTAGCTTCTTGAGACTGGAAATTATTCTCTCAATTTGAGACCTTTTCTCTGTCCAATGTAATAATATTGTTGTTGTTGTTATGTGCCGTCGAGTCGGCCCCGACTCATAGCGACCCCTCCTTGGGTTTCTGAGGCAGTATCACTACGGAGGTAGGATTGCCCAACTTTCCTTCTGAGGAGTGGTTGGTGGGTTGTAATAATATAGTGTTATAAATTTCCTTCTCATTACTACTTTTGCTGCATCTCACTTGCTGCATCATTAAGTTTTCTTCATTTATTAATCTCTTTTAGACCTTTCAGATAAATAGATTATTTGGAAGTGTGTTGTTTATTTCCAAATATTTATAGATTTTCTCTACTTTTTGTTATTGATTTCCAGTTTGATTTAATCATGGACCAAGAATGTGCACTATGTGACTCCATCTCTTTTTTCAATTCGTTGAGGCTTGTTTCATGCACATACACGCACACACATACACATGTACACACAAGAGTATGCTATTGTTGAGTGAAGTGCTCCATATATGTTTATTAGATCCAATTCGTTGATTGTGTTATTCAAATATTCTATATCTTTGCTGCTTTTCTGCTTTGTAGTTCTATAAGTTACTGAGAATGGGGTTACTGGAGTGTCTAATTATAATGTCATATTTTTCTGTTTCTTTTTTCAGCTCTATCAGTTTGGCTTCATGGATTTTGAAGTTTGGTAGGTACAATTTTATAATCATTATGTCTTCTTACTGAACTGATTTTTTTGTCATTATGTATTGATATTTAGTTTCTAGTATTTTTCTTTTCTGTGAAGTCCACTTTAACTGACATTAGTCACTCCTGCTTTCTTTCTTTTCTTAAATAATATTTCCATGGTATATATTTTCCACACTTAGCTTTCAACCTATGTTGTTGTATTTGAAGTTTCTTGTAGACAACATGTTGTTAGATCATGTTTTATTAGCCACTCTGAAAATATCTTTATTTTCATTAGTGTATTTAGACTGCTTATATTTAAAGTTAAACTATGCAAAGGCATTTGATTGTGTGGATCAAATTATGGATAACATTGAGAAGAATGGGAATTCCCAAGCACTTGATTGTACTCATGAGGAACCTGTACCTTGACCAGGAGGCTGTCGTTCGAGAGGAACAAGGGGACACTACTTGGTTTAAAATCAGGAAGGGAGTGTGTCACGGTTGTATCCTTTCCCCATGCTTATTCAATCTATATGCTGAGCATATAATCCAAGAAGCTGGACTATATGAAGAAAAACGTGGCATCAGGATTGAAGGAAGAATCATTAACAACCTGAGATATGCAGACAATACAACTTTGCTTGCTGAAAATGAGGATGACTTGAGGCACTTACTGATGAAGATTGAGGAACACAATCTGCAGTATGGATTACATCTCAATATAAAGAAAGCCAAAATCCTCACAACTGGACCAATGAGGAGCATCACAATAAATGGAGAGAAGATTGAGGTTGTCAAAGAATTCACGTTGCTTGCTTCTACAATCAATGCCAATGGAAGCAGCAGTCAGGACATTAGACGACGTGTAGCATTAGGAAAGTCAACTGCGAAGGAACTCTTTCAAGTGCTGAGGAGCAAGGATGTCTCCTTGGGGACTAAGGCGCGCCTGACACAAGCCATAATATTTCCAATTGCCTTGTATGCATGTGAGAGCTGGACAGTGAATAAGGAAGACTGAAAAAGAGTTGATGCTTTTGAGTTGTGGTGCTGACAAAGAATGCTGAAAGTACCATGGACTGCTAAAAAAACTAACAGATCTGCCCTGGAGGAAGTGCACTAAAATGCTCCTTGGAAGTGAGAATGGCCAGACTTCATCTCACCTATTTTGGTCATGTTGTCAGAAGGGACCATTCCTTGGAGAAGGATGTCATGCTTGGTAGGGTGGAGGGTCGACTAAAGAGGAGGAGACCTTCAACAAGATGGATTGACACAGTGGCTGCGATGATGGACTCAAGTATAGCAGGGTTCGTGGAGATGGCGCGGGATCTGACAGTGTTTCTTTCTGCTGTGCATGGGGTTGCTATGAGTCAGAAACAACTCAACGGCACCTAACAACAACAACAACAACAACAACATATTTCAAGTAGTTATTGATAAGTTAGGGCTTATTTTGCTAATTATTTTCTGTTGGTTTCTTCTTTCTCACCCCTCTGTTTTTGTTTTATTAACCCCAGTGGTTTAGTTTAACATTTCTTAGTACTCTATCTCTGGTAGCATAGTGCCTAAGGCATTTGACTGCTAACCAGAAGGCTGGTGGTTCAAATCTACCAGCACTCCTAGGAAGGAAGATGGGGCAATCTACTTCCGTAGTGATACTGCCTCGGAAACCCAAGGAGGGGTCGCTATGAGTCGGGTCTGACTCGACGGCACATAGCAACAACAATAACAGTACTCTATCATGATCCATTTATAGTATTTTTGAGCACATCACTCTCCATAACTTTCTTAGTGGTTACTCTGGGTATTACAATAAACATTAGTTATGTATCACACTCTAACAGTGCGATATTTTACCACTTTGAATGAAGTGTGGACACTATATTTCCATTTAGGTCCCTTTATTCTCCCCACTTTTAAATATCATTTCCTTCTGTTTAATATGGTGCTATAATTTTTATTTTCAACTATCACACATAATATACAAAACTCAGGAGAAAAAGGATGGTCTATTATATTTACCATTGTTTCTGCTCTTTGTTGTTCTGTTTCTTACTTTTACTGATGTCCCCAAATTCCTTCTTTTATTGTTCCCTTTCTGTTCTTTGCAAGAAGAAGAGAGCAATGATCTTATACCATTTGTTCTGAACCAAAGTCTGTACCTTTTTAACTGATGTTTGGCTGTGTCCACCCCATGGATACAAACGTTTTGTCTTGTGTCTCACTGTTGACACTCATATTTTGGTCTAGTTCATTGCGATGTGGCATCAAGTTTCTGATAGGTTCAAATTGAATTTTCAATTTGTCTTTGTTGTTGTTTTAACAAAGAAATGATGTTTCTTCCAGCTTTCTATACCCTGGCACAGTCAGAATAGCTATTTTTTAAATGTATATATTTTTACACACCATGTATATACACATGCAAGTCTGTTTAGAAATCATTGTAGGAAGTTTAAAAGAAGGAAAAACAAAGTATTCTCTTGAGGAGCTTATAACTTAAAGAAATACATATGTGCACACACACAAACACAAAACCATGAAATACACATAACACCAAATTCCACAAATGGTATTTGTTCAGAATTAGCTGAACAATGAAACCAATTCTGTTTAAGGTAGAAAGAAAAGAGAATTTGGGCATATTCTTGTGTATTTCAGTGATGTTATTTGAGAAATATAGTCAAAGAATATGATAGTACTTCACTTTATATAGTATGTTTCATAATTCTACATTAGTCAGTATTGCTGATAAATTAAAATGTGCTTTTTAAATAACATTATTACTGTATGTTGCTTAAGGAAAGAATGCTGCTCTATTTATTAGAATACATAGAGTGAAATATGAAACTCATTACATTCTACTCTCGTTGATCTCCTTTCTCCCAATGTAATTTTCCATTTACCTCTGTACTGAATTCCCTATTCAAATTTGTATATCTAACTTTTTCTTTCCTTACATATCTCATGTACTATTATTTTCTCCTGGAAGAACCTTCTCTTCTCCCACCATGGAACACATTTAAGAATAATTTCAGAGGACTATATTGTATAATATTCTCTTAAATCCTCATGCATAAGAGAAAAAAAGAATATTTTATGTAGAGATCTTGATACACCTACACTTTTTTTTTAAACTTATGATCCACAAAGTGGAAAGAAATGTCTTGTTTTCTATATATAATATTTCTTTACATTCTTGATCTTAGTAAGACATTATACAATGTTTCTGTATCTAGAAAGTTGTATAATATTTAGCTAATACAACTTTTAGGGTGAAAATATAGCTAGCCTCAAGGTGTTTTTAGTCTTAGATGATTTATTCTTCATTGTGACTTTGAACAAATAACTAATTATAAAGATCAAGTCTTTCATCTATAAACATGTATAATAATACCCACAACAGAGGACTGGTGTGAGGATGAAATTAATAACCCATCTAAAAAATCCTAGCGTAGATTTAGCATCCAACAATATACTGATTTTAGCTGTTCTTTCTATGGTTCCAGTACTGTCTCTAGAAATAGTTTTAATTTCTTAAAAATACTTAAAATATTATGTTATTTGGACACCTCTGATTGCTAAATACCCAAAATTTTATCATCATTAATTTAAATATTTCATTTAGGAATAATGTTTTGACGTAATAATTATGCTTTTGAATGATATAGATACTTAAGAATAAATCAAAAATAAAATACACCCACAGGTTTCATGGTTATGGTTTTTCAGAGAATTATGGAGACATTCCATTCTTTAATGGAAAATGTAAAGACGTAATAAGCAATTTGTCTATCATCTCTCCTTCTGCCCTTTCCTTTCTCCTTGCCTACTCCCATTCTTCCTCCTTCTCTCTCTGCTGTATTGGGTTCATTGAGAAGACATTAATAGAATGCATGAACTACTAGAGAAATCAGTGATGTTAAATTCTGTATTTTTCAAAGCAATGATTAAGATAGTTTATTTTAACTCTGCATTTATTTAGCACATTTATAAAAATAAGTTCACATGGAAACATTAGGAATAACATTCACAAGTTTACAGGAAGAGGAGGAAGACTTTTTTTTTTCCCTCTGAAGTCTGGGTAATTAGAATATTTTTCTCATTTTATCTAGTTTCATTATTTCTGAACAGTTTTATTTAAGGAATTATTAGAAGGTGTGATATTTTGTAACTAAAATATGGCTTTTACATCTTTTATCTGTTTTGACTCCTACAGTCATTCATGGAAAATATTTTTGTTTGCCTTTATATGTAATTATTATTGTAATTTTAATATAATTTTTGTATGAACTCAAATGAGGCAAAATAAAAAGACACTCCCAATCTGGCCACTCTTCCACACCTTTCTTAGCTTGTTCTGAATAATAATAATAAAAATGTTCCCTTTTTACTGATTTGTTCTTCTGTAAGGATTTCTTTATTATATTGTTATTATATCTTCTTAACCATGATTTTACACATCATCATAACATCTTCTGAGTAGAAATAATTTTCTTCACTATCTTATGTTATCAAATAATGATTTGTTTTCTGATTTTTAGAATTGTATTAAAATGCTTTGTAAGTACTTTGTGCATGTATACATTCTTCATATTTTATGAAGCTTACTTTGAATTGATTTACGGGTATAGAAATACTAATTAAACAGTTAAATTGATACTCTTAATGTATGTGGTTTTTGCATTCCAAGTTATTGATATAATTTTAGAATATTTTCAGCAAATTTACAATGAATCCGTATAGCTTTGCAAACATTAGGCATTTCAACTTTCTTAAATGGCTTTTCAATATGTCAAAAGTTAACTTCAGTTCACGTATAATTTGCTTTTCTTTTACTAATGAAATTGAAAATTTTCCCCATCATTGTGCTTACTTATTGTTTCTCCTTCTCTTATTTTGCATTTCTTTTTCAATTTTCCTCATGAACTTATGAATTAATCTTTTAAAGTTATATTAGTATCCTTACCAATTTATAAAATTTTTCTAAATATTTAAACCTTTCTTATATTTGTGACATGTTGTTGTTGTTGTTGTTATGTGCTGTCAAGTGGGACCTGACTCATAGCGATCCCTCCTTGGGTTTCTGAGGCAGTATCACTACGGAAGTAGGATTGCCCAACCTTCCTTCCGAGGACATAGTGTTTTCCTTTTTACTAGGCTTATATATATTATTTTATGTGTAAATATTTTAGGTTTTTATTTTGTCAAATTTCATTCTTGTCTCTCATTGTCATCTCTTTTATAGCATATAAAATTTGAGCTTTTTCTAACACACAGGTAGGAACATAATATGCATTTTTTGTCAACTATCTAGACTCAACTTTTTAATAACTTTTCAGTTTTTTTTCCTAATTTTAAAATGATGAAAGCTTAATTTACATTGACTCATGAAATAGTAACTTTTAATTTTGCATTCAGGAAAATAGAAAACCTTTTTCAATGAATCAAAAACTGAGTAATCATTATATTAATTGTCTTCATCTAAAAGTATATTATTGCTGTTAGGTGCCGTCGATTCATCTGCAACTCATAGCGACCCTATGCACAGCAGAATGAAACACAGCCTGGTCTTGCTCTAGTTCTATGATCCTTGCTATACTTGAACCCATAACAGCAGCCACTGTGTCAATCCATCTTATTGAGGGCCTTCTCATTTTTCATTGACACTCCACCTTACCAAGCATGAATCCTTCTCCAGGGAATGGTCCCTTTTGAAAACATGACCAAAGTAGGTGGGATGAAGTCTGGCCATTCTCGCTTCTAAGGAGCCTTCTGGTTGCACTTCCTCCAGGACAGATTTGTTAGTTCTTTTAGCAGTCCATGGTACTTTCACCATTCTTTGCCAGCATCACAACTCAAAACATCAATTCTTCTTCCGTCTTCCTTATTCATTGTCCAGCTTTCACATGGATATGAGGTGATTGAAAATATCATGACTTTTGTCAGGCGCACCTTAGTCTTCAAGGAGACATCTTAGCTCCTCAACACTTGGAAGAGGTCCTTTGCAGCTGACTTGACCAGTGCTTTACATCGTCTGATGTCCTGACTGTTGCTTCCATTGATGTCAATTGTAGAACCAAGCGATGTGAAGTCTTTAACAACTTCAATCTTTTCTCCATTGATCATGATGCTGTTTATTGGTCCAGTTGTGAGGATTTTTGTTTTCTTTATATTGAGATGTAATCCATACTGCAGACTGTAGTCTTTAATCTTCATCTGTAAGGGCTTCAAGTCATCCTCACTTTCAGCAAGCAAAGTTGTGTCATCAGTGTATCGCAGGTTGTTAATGATTCTTCTTCCAATCTTGATGCCATGTTCTTATTCATATAGTCCAGCTTCTTGGATTATTTGCTCAGCATATAGATTGAATAAGCATGATGAAAGGATACAAACCTGACACCCTCCCTCCTTGATTTTAAATCATGCATTGTCCCCATTTTCTGTTTGAACGACAGCCCCCTGGTCTATTACAAGTTCCTCCTGAGTACAGTCAAGTATTCTGTAATTCTCATTCTTCTCAATGTTGTCCACAATTTGTTATGATCCACACAACCAAATGCTTTTGCATAGTCAATAAAACACATGTAAACATCTTTCTGGCATTCTTTCTTTCAAGCCAAGATCAATCTGACAGCAGCTATGATATCTCTTGTTCCACCTCCTCTTCTGAATCCAGCTTGCAGCTCTGGGAGTTCTCTGTCAATATACTGCTGCAACCATTTTTGAATTATTTCAGTAAGATCTTACTTGTGTGTGATATTAATGATATTGTTTGATAATTTCCACATTCTGTGGGATCACCTTTATTTGGAATGGGTACAAATATGGATCTCTTCCCATCAGTTGGCTGGGTAGCTGTCTTCCAAATATCTTGGCATAACCAAGTGAGTGCCTCCAATGGGCACCCATTCATTGAAATGTCTCAGTGGGTATTCCTTCAATTCCTGGAGCCTTGTTCTTTGCCAATTCCTTCAGTGCAGCTTCAACTTCTTCATTCAATACCATTGGTTCTTGATCATATGCCACCTCTGAAATGGATGAAGATTGACCATTTCTTTCTGGTATAGTGACTCTGTGTATTCCTTCCATCTTCCTTTGATGTTTCCTGCATCATTCAATAATTTGCCCATACAATCTTTCAGTATTGCAACTCGAGGCTTAAATTTTTTCCTCAGTTTTTCTCAGTTTGAGAAATGCTGTGTGTGTTCTTCCCTTTTGGTTTTCTGACTCCAGGTCTTTGCACATTTCACTGTAGTGATTGGCTTTGTCTGCTCAAGCTGCTCTTTGAAATCTTCTGTTCAGCTCTTTTATGTTGTTTTCTTCCATTTGCTTTAGTTACCCTCTGCTCAAGGGAAAGTTTCAGAGTCTCTTCTGACTTCTATTTTGGTCCTTCCTTCTTTTCTCATCTTTTTAATGACTGCTTGCTTTCTTCATGGATGATGTTCTTGATGTCATCCTACAATTCTGGTTTTTAGTCATTGGTATTCAGTGCATCAAATCTATTCTTTAGGCAGTCTCTAAATTCAGGAGAGGTATGTTCAAGATCATATTTAGGCTCTTGCGGACTTGTATTAATTGTCTTCAACTTCAAGTTGAACTTGTGTATGAGTTGATGGTCTGTTCCAAATCAGCTCTTGGCCTTGTTTTGGCCGAAGATATTGAGCTTGTCCATCACCTGTAGCCACAGATGTAGTCCATCTGATTCCTGCATGTTCCATCTGGTGAAGTCCATATGTATAGGCACCATTTTTGTTGTTAAAAAAAGGTATTTGCAATGAATAAGTCATTGGTCTTGCAAAATTCCATCATGGGATCTCTAGCATTATCTCTCTCTCTCTCTCTATATATATATATATATTTCTATATATAATATAATAAAAGTATATTACTATCATTAATTAATGTCCATGAGCTTTTGGAGATATATATGCTGATTTTGTGTATTAGTTTCTCACAGCTGCCATAACAAGGTCTCACAAAGTAGGAAATTACTGCCTCACAGGATGGAGGCATGGATCTGAATTCATGTGTTGTTCTCTCCAGAAGCAGTAGGTGAAGATTCTTTCTGGTCCCCTCTAGCTTCCAGTAGCCTCAGACATTCTTTCCCTTGCAGCTGCAGCTTAACTCCCTTCTCACATAGCCATTGTCCCTCTGTCTGTTTCTGTTTCTTTTCTCTTTAATAGGACACCATTCCAATATAATTAGGACCCACTGTACTTCAATATGACCTCATGTTAACTGATAACATGTTCAAAAACACTAAACCTAACAAGGTCATATTCACAGGTACCAGGGATTAGGACTTCAACATAAGTTTTAAGGGGACACAATTCAATTCACATTTTGTTAGGAAACATCTTCAGTTTGACATGAGCAAATGAAAATCGAAACAGATATCAAACTAAAATGGCTATAATTATTTGGATGATTTAATAGAAAGTGATGTGTGATGAGTTTAAAATGATTTACTGGATTGATTTCAACTTGGACATTTCAATAGAGATTATATGAAGCACATTTTTCTCCAACTTGATAGTTTACTTCAAATATATTTGATTTGCTCAGATTTTTGTTGGTAGTGGCAGTGATTAAATCTACCAAGCTAAAAAACCAAACTCACTGCCACTGAGTCATTTCCAACTCATAGTGACCCCCATTCGGTTTCCTAGGCTGTAAACCTTCACGGAAGCAGACTGCCCACTCTTTCTTCCATGGAGTGGGTTGTTGTTGTTGTTGTTATGTGCCGTCGAGTCAGCCCTGACTCATAGCAACCCCTCCTTGGGTTTCTGAGGCAGTATCACTATGGAAGTAGGATTGCCCAGTGGGTTTCAATTGCCAAACATCTGGTTAAAATACTTAATACAACTAACTCACTCCTAAAATAATTTCAATCTCATATTAGGAATAGTGATTAGTGAAAAGAACATTATTAATGACTTTGGTATTTTTCCTTTTTGTGTATATGTGACTTACAGACAATAAAATACAAAATTTTACTGTAGAGTTTGATGTTTTAACAAAAATTTACATCTGTCTCACTACCATCTAACTCAAGTTCCTCAACATCAATTTTTCAAATGTGTTGTCTTTTTATTATTGAGCTTAGTATTTTTAAAAATAATTATGACTATACATCCTTTGTCAGTTTAATGTATTGTAAATATTTTCCCCTTCTGTGCTTGCAATATCATTTAATGGCAAATTTTTAATTTTGATGAAATGTAATGTATCTTTTTTTTTTCTTTTATGGTTGGTGCTATTTGAGTCCTGAGAGATCTTTCCATCCTTTAATGTTACAAAGATATTGTCTCAGTATTTATTTTAAGTCTACTATTTAGATCTAGAATTAAACTTTAAGTTGTGGCTTGAGTGTCTTTCCTTTTCTCTCTCTTGCACAAGGATATTTGGTTTTCACAGCATCATTTATTGAAAAGACTAACCTTTCCTTATTGAATTACTTTAGTGCCTGGTTAAAAAAAAAGAAAAAATAGACCATATATTTGTGAGTACATTTCTAGACTTTCAATTTTTTACATTGCTTTCTGCCTATTCTTCTATTAGTACATTATCTTGCTTATTTTATTTCTACAGTAAATTGTGAAATCAAGTATTGCTTTCTACATTTTCATGATTTTTTTTACTATTCCAGTCCTTTGACATTTCATATGTATTTAGAATCAGTTTGTTAATTTCTATGAAAAAAAAAAAAGATGGCTGCTGTTTGATTGGGATTTTGTTGAATATATATATTAATTTGGAAAGAATTAGCAATTTATCACTATTGAATTTTCCAATCCATGAATATGATATAGCTCTCATTTTCTCCCATTGGTCTGTTTTATGGTTTTTATTGGAAAAACAACAACAAGAAGTCTCCTAAACTGTGAGAGAATACACTTCTGTTTTTTAAAGCCATCCATCTGTGATTTTCTGTTATAGCAGCACTAGATAATCAAGACAACTTCCTTCTATTTTACTATTGTTGTTGTTGTTGCTATGTGCCATCGAGTCAGACCTAACTCATAGCGACCCCTCCTTGGGTTTCTGAGTCAGTATCACTATGAAAGTAGATTGCCCCATCTTCCTTCCTTGGATTAGAACCGCCAGCCTTCTGGTTAGCAGTCAAGTGCCTTAGGCACTATGTGATGAGAGCTCCTTATTTTACTATTATATTATTATTTGCTTTATATTATTGGCTAACACCTAGTGTACAACAATGAATGTAAGTTGTAATAGCAAGTATTCTTTCTTTGGTCCTGGCCTTAGGGAAAATGTGTTCAATATCTCACTGTTAATTATGATTTAGCTGTAGGTTTTCATAAGTGTTCTTTATCAGATTTAGGAAACACCATTTAATTCATAGTTTGCTGAGGGTATTTTTAATTCTATCATGAAGATTTATTTAATTTTGTCAAATACTTTTTCTGCATCTTGAGATGATTACATTTATCCCCTTTGATGTGTTAATTATATTGATTGATTTTTTAATGTTAAAATATTTTTGCAGGACTTTTGGTTTTAGCCCTGACGTGTAAACATCTGGAAGTTGCTATTGCTGTCCTTAAAACAAGAAAAACTGGGACAAATGAAAATCAATAAGTTTTCTTGGACCCATCAGATAATTGATTTTGTAGTGAAATAGCCACCCTAAGTTCTGGACAGGCAAGTACATACAAATAAAAAGAGCCAGGATAAGCTTACCAGGAGCAGAAGCCACTGGAGCCATAAACTGGTTGTTGTTCTTAGGTGCTGTCGAGTCGACTCCCACTCATTGCATTACAGAGTGACCCCATGTACAATAGAATGAAACACTACCCAGCCATACACCACACTCAGAATTCTTGCTATATTTGAGCCCATCATTGTCATCACTGTGTCAATTCATCTTCTTAAGGGTCTTCCCCTTTTGCACTGGCCCTCCAATTTACCAAACATGATATCCTTCTCCAGGGAATGGTCTATTCTGACAACATGAACAAAGCAGGTGAGACCAAATCTGGCTATGCTCACTTCAACGAGAATTCTGGCTGCACTTCTTTCAGGAGAGATTTATTCCTTCTGGCAGTCCGTGGTATTTTCAATATTCTTCGCCAACACCACAATTCAAAAGAATCAACTCTTCTTTGGTGTTCCTTATTCATTGTCCAGCTCTCACATGCATATGAGGCAATTGAAAATGCCATGGCTTGGGTTAGGCACACCTTAGTCTTCAAAGTAACATCTTCCACACTTTAAAGAGGTCTTCTGCAGCAGATTTGCTCAGTGTAATACATCATCTGATTTCTTGACTACTGCTTCCATGGGTGTTGATTGTGGATCCAAGTAAAATGAAATCTGACAACTTCAGTCTTTTCTCCATTTGTCATGATATTGCTTATTGGTCCAATTGTGAGGACTTTTGTTTCCTTTATGTTTAGGTGTAATCCATACTGCAGACTGTAGTCTTTAGCCTTAATCAGTAAGTGTTTCAAGTCATCTTCATTTTCAGCAAGCAAGATTGTGTCATCTGCATGTTACAGGTGGTTAATGAATCTTCCTCCAATGCTGATGTTGTGTTCTTCTTCATGTAGTCCAGCCTCTTGGATTATTTGCTCAGCCTACAGACTGAACAAGTATGATGAAAAGAAGCAACCCTGACATACACATTTCCTGATCTAAACCCATGCTCTTTTCCCTTCTCTGTTCAAATGGCAGGCTCCTAGTCTATGTACAGGTTCTTCAGGAGCACAATTATGTGTTCTAGAATTCTCATTTGTCACTATTGTTTTGGTTCTCTAGTGTTTCTCTAAACAGAAAATATAAGTGGAGGTCTTTAAAACACAAGTTTTATTCTCTTACAGTTTAGGAGGCTAGAAATCTGGGTTCAAAGTGCCAGCTCTAGAGACTGGGTAAAAGCCCCTCAACCTTGGGTTTTAACTCTGCCTCTTGCTCCCAGCCCACTGAAGCTGGAGACTTCCCTTAATTCAGGCAGTTCCCGGCTTCTGAGACTGACAAACTGAAGGTCCACAAATAAAATGGCACTGTCCCAAGATAACCAAACAACATGGCAGGCCACTAATTCAAGCCCAGAGACTGTTCCAAGATCAGCAGGAAACATGGCAGGCTGATGAATGAAGACTTGGTTATATGCTGGGTCCAAGCATACCACTAAAATCTCCAGAGACCTTTCTCAAATCTGTAGTCTTATATACTGGAAGCAGACATCATCCCTAAGACAGCTACTCAGCTACTCCAGGAGATTCTACCATGGAGTCAATTACCAATCTCTTGATGGAGAATAACTACATCCAGCTGCCCAGCCACTCCGAACAAGGCCCAGGCTAGTTGGCACACAACTTAACTACCACAATAGTGTTATCCATAATTTGTTATGATCCACACAGAGAATGCTTTTGCATAGTCAATAAAACACAAGTAAACATCTTTCTGGTATTCTTTCAGCCAGATCCATCAGACATCAGTAATGATATCCCTCATTCCATGCCTTCTTCTGAATCCAGCTTGCATTTCTGGGAGTTCCCAGGTAATATATTCCTGCAACCATTTTTTAATTATCTTCAGAAAAATTTTACTGGCATGTGATGTTAATGATATTGTTCAATAATTTCCACAGTCTGTTGGATCACATTTCTTTGGAATTGGTGCAAATATGGATCTTTTCCAGGTGGCCAGGTAGCTGTCTTCCAAATTACTTGACATAGATGAGTAAATACCTCTAGTGCAGCATCCCTTTGTTGAAACATCTCAATGGGTATTCTGTCAATTCTTGGAGCCTTGTTTTTAGGCAATTCCTTCAGTGCAACTTAAAATTCTTCCTTCAATATCATTGACTCTTGATCATATGCCACCAACTGAAATAGTTGAACATTGACCAATTCTTTTTGATGCAGTGACTTTGTGTATTCCTTCCATCTTCTTTTTATTCTTCCTTCATTATTCAATATTTTGCCCATACAATCTTTCAATATTGTAATTTGAAGCTTAAATTTTTTCTTCAGTTCTTTCAGCTTAAGAAATGCTGAGCATGTTCTTTTTTTTTTTTTTTTTTTCTCGTTCCAGGCTCTGCGCATTTTATTACGATAATTGACTTTGTCTTAAGCTGCTCTTTGAAATCTTCTGTTCGGCTCTTTTATCTTGTCATTTCTTCCATTTGCTTTATCTACTTTCCATTCTAGAGCAAGTTTCAGAGTCCCTTTTTTCATCCATTTTGGTCTTTTCTTCCTTCCTGTCGTTTTAATGACCTTTTGTTTTCTTCACATGTGATGTTCTTGACGTGATCTCACAACTTGTCTGGTTTTCAGTCATTGATGTTCCATGGGCCAAATCTGTTTTTCAGATGGTCTCTAAATTTAGGTGGGATATAATCAAGGTAATATTTTGGTTCTTGTGGACTTGTTTTACTTTTCTTCAACTTCAACTTGAACTTATATATGAGCAATTTACAGCCTATTCCACAGTCAGCTCCTGGCTTTGTTTTGGCTGAAGATATTGAGCTTTTCCGTTGCTTCTTTCCACAGATATAGTGGATCTGATTCCTATGTATTCCATCTGCAGAAGCCCACATGTATAGTCACCATTTATGTTGTTGAAAAAAGTTAATTGCAATGAATAAGTCGCTGGTCTTGCAAAATTCTGTCATGCAATCTCTGGCATCATTTTTATCACTAAGGACCTATTTTCCAAATACTGGTAATTATTCTTTATTTCCAACTTTCACATTCAAATCACCAGTAATAATCAACACATCTTGATTACATGTTTGGTCAATTTCAGACTGCAGAAGTTGGTAAAAATCTTCAATTTTCTCTTCTTTGGTTTTAGTGGTTGGTGTGCAGATTTGAATATTAGTAGTATTAGCTGATCGTCCATTTATGCATATGGATATTATAGTATCACCAGTAGCATTGTACTTCAGGATAAATCTTGAGCCATTTTTTTATGATGAAGAATGCAACACAATTCCTCTTCAATTTGTCATTCCTGGCTTAGTAAATTATATGATAGTGTGATTCAAAATGGACAGTATCAGTTAATTTCAGCTCACTGATGCCTAAGATATTGATCTTTATGTGTTCCATTTCATTTTTGACAACTTCCAATTTTCCTGGATTCATACTTCATACATTCCAAGTTCCAATTATTAATGAATGTCTGCAGCTGTTTCTTCCTCTTTTGAGTCATGCCCCATCAACAAAATGAAGGTCCTGAAAGCTTTATTCCATCAAAGTCATTAAGGTGGCATTGCATCTCCAGTCATATTTTGAGTGCCTTCGTACCTGAGAGGCTCATCTGCTGGTAGTATATCAGACAATGTTTCAGGACTTCATAAACTGGTAGAAATATTTAAATGCTGCCTTTGAGGAACTGCTGGAGGTGAAGTGTGGAGTATGTTGTATTTGAGAAACTCCTAGAGTATACATTATTAGTGGACTCATAGTTTTGTGCACATTACCTCTAAGGGTCCCACCAGGTAGCTAGGATATAACATATACATAAACAAGACCAAACTCACTCCCATTGAGTCAGATCCAACTCATAGCGACCCCTCCTTGGGTTTCCGAGGTGGTATCATTACGGAAGTAAATTGCTCAACCTTCCTTCTGAGGATTTGCTGGTGGGTTTGAACCACCAGCCTTCTGGTTAGCAGTCAAATGCCTTAGGCTCTAAGTCACCAGAGCTCCCATCATACACATAGTAGATAT
>NW_006921642.1:5411637-5436045 GCF_000298275.1 Orycteropus afer afer
AAAAGGCACAGATTCTCACAGTAGATATAAAACTATGGTGATTTTAAAAAAAAAAAAAAAAAAAAAAGAACAACCTTGTCTTAGTTTCTTAGTACTGTGGTAACAGAAATATTATAATCGGGTGATTTAAAAATAAAAAGCAATTTATTTTCTCACAGTTCATGAGGCTAGGAGTCTGAATTCAGAGCCCTGACTCTAGGAGAAACAGAAATATTATAATTGGGTGATTTAAAAATAAAAAGCAATTTATTTTCTCACAGTTCATGAGGCTAGGAGTCTGAATTCAGAGCCCTGACTCTAGGAGAAAAATTCTGTCTCTGTCAACTCTTAAGGAAGATAATTGTGTGTCACCTTCTGTAACCCTGGTGTTCCTTGCACCCCTGGAGATCTCCATGTAACCTCTATCTTTCTACTATATGTGTTTCCTTGTCTCTAAGTCTAATCTGCTCTTTTTCATATCTTAAAACCGATTAAGTTTAAGATACACTGTACACTGATATCATCTCATCAGTATAACCAAAAACTCTTCTCCTGAATGTGATTATATCCTCAGGTATAGAAATTAGGATACTAACACATATTTTGGGGAGATGCATTCAATCCAAGGAGCTCTGGTGGTGAGGTGCCTATGGCATTTGACTGCTAACCAGAAGATTGGCAATTTAAACCCACCAGCCACTCCAGGGAAGGAAGACTGGGCAATCTACTTCTGTAAAGATTTACTGCCTTAGAAACTCAAAAGGTGTCACTATGAGTTGGAATCGACTCGATGGCAGTGAATTTGGTTTTCATAGTTTTGCGTTCAATACATAACAACTCCATATGAATTTAAAGGCATAAGTCAGTTAATGATAAAGGGATGAAAAAAAAAAAAAAGACATGCCATGCTAACACTAATCAAAAGAAGGCTGGAATAACTATTTTAATTTGACACAAGAAGACTTCAGAATAAGAAAAAAGTATCAGGGATAAAGTGAAGCATAGTATAAATGTGAAGAGGCCATTTCATCAATAAGAAATAAGAATCCTTATCATGTATGCACCTAACAATTGTTGTTGTTGTTATGTGCCATCAAGTCGTCTCTGACTCATAATGAAACCTTCTTGGGTTCCAAGGCCGTGTGTCTATGGAAGTAGATTGCATAACCTTCCTCCCGAGGAGTGACTGGTGTGTTTGAACCTTCTGGTTAGCAGTCGACTGACTTAGGCACTGTGCTACCAGAGCTCCCCCATACCTAAAAATAGGTTATCAAAAATATGTAAGGCAAAATTGATGGAACTGCAGGAGAAATAAGCAAATATACTACATTTAGAAATGTCTGCACCACACTTTCAGTAATTGATAGATCAAGGAGGCAGAAAATCAGTAAGGACATGATTGATCTGAGGAATACCATCAAAGTTATCAACACTTATGGAATACTTAAATAAATTATAGTATAGAATACTTTTATTATAGAATACTAGTATAGAAATTATAACACAGATTTTTGCATTATAGAAAAATTGATCCAAAAATCATCAGAATACACATTCTTCTCAAGCTCCCATGGAACACTCACCAAAGTAGTCCATATCCTGGGTCATAAAACAAAATTTACCTAATTTAAGTTTGTAAATTATACAAATTATGCTTCCAAACCATGAAATTAAACTACAAATCAGTAGGAGAAAGATAGTTAGAATATCCCAACTTGTTTAGAGATTAAACAATGTACTTGTAAATAACACATGGGTCAAAATAAGTCTCTCAAGATAAATGAAATATTTTGAATTAAATTAAAATTAGTATACAAATTCCAAAATGTTTGAGATACAGTGGAAAGCAGTGGTTAAACAGAAATGTATAGCACTGAATGCATATATTAAGAAAAAAATAAATATAAAGTCAATAATCTAAGGGAACTAAGAAAGAAAATCTATATGAGCCTAAGGTAATTGGAAAAAGAAGAAATAATACAAATTAGAGTAGAAATCAATGAAACTGAAAACAGAAAAACAGTAGAGAAAATCAGCCAACCTAAAATTTGGTTTCTTCAAAGAGCAATAAAATTGAATAACTTCTAACAATTAAGTAATCAAAATCAACTCTATGCCATCTAACAATAGCAGGATAACCAAGAAAAAAAGGAGACACAAATTCCTAAAGCCAGAAACAAAAGAGAGACATCACTACTTATCTGATGGGTATTAAAAGTGTAATAATGGAATATTCTGAACAACTCTACATCCATAAATTTGATAGATCAAGTGGAATAATTCCTCAAAAGACACAAACTAGCAAAACTCACCCAAGAGAAATAACTGACTTGAATAGACCTATACCTATTAAATAAATTGAATCATTAATTAATAGTTGATTAATATCCTTCCCCGAAAGGAAGCAGCAGGCCCAGATGGTTTCAATTATGAATGCATCCAACATTAAAGGAAGAAATGATACCAACTTTCTTCAAAAATAGAAGCAAAAGGGATACTTCCTAATATATTCTATTGGTACAGCAGTGGAAAACGCCAGACTAATATCTTTCACAAACAGATGAAAAAATCCTCAGCAGTGTATTAGAAAATCAAATCCAAAAATGTATAAAAATAATTGTGTACCATGACCAACTGGTATTTATTCCAGTGAGATAAGGCTAGTTCAACATTCACAAGTCAAACGATGTAATTTAATTCACCACATCAAAAGGATAAAGAAGAAAAAAATAAGATCATATCAATTGATATAGAAACAAGTTGACAATAATCAACACACATTTATGATAAAAATTCTCATCAAAGTAGGAATAGGCAGGATTTCCACAATTTGATAGAGAACATTTACAGCAATCTACAGTTAACATCATACTTAATGGTGAGAAATTGGACATTTTCTCCCTAAGATCGTTAACAAGGCAAAGATATCCTCTCAATAGTCTTATTCACTTGGAAATCTTGGTATTGGCCCCTGCGGTGGGTGTCTGCTTTTCATGAGCTGTGATCTTCTGTATTTACCTGGATTCTAGACAGGGAAGAAGCTTCCCCTGGGACCTTGATTCTTTGATGAATCTTAGAAGAGTTGTTAGTTTTAAATTTCTTCAGCTTCTTTTTTTTTTTTTTTTTTTGCTGTTGTGAGGATGGGAGTTATGACTACCAAGATATTTATATGTCAGATCAGAAACTGAAGATATTAATTTTAGATAATTTTTAATAAAGTAGTTTATTTTAAAAGCCTATTCTAACAGGAGCGTTGGTGGCGTAGTGCCTAAGGCACTTGACTGCTAACCAGAAGGCTGGCGGTTCAAGCCCACCAGCCACTCCTCGGAAGGAAGATGGGGCAATCTACTTCTGTAGTAATACTGCCTCGGAAACCCAAGGAGAGGTCGCTATGAGTCGGGTCCGACTGGACAGTACACAACAACAACAACATTTTAACATACAGATACAAACAATATTATGATAAACAGAGAAGATTGAAGTAGTCAAGGATTTCATTTTACTTGGATTCACAAGCAACATCCATGCAATCGGCAATCAAGACAGCAAACAACTTGTTGCATTGGGCAAATCTGCTGCAAAAGACCTCTTCAAAGTATTAAAGAGCAAAGATGTCACTTTGAGCATTAAGTTGCACCTGACACAAGCTATGGTATTTTTAATTGCCTCATGTGCATGCGAAAGGACAATGAATAAGGAATACTGAAGAAGAACCAATGCCTTTGAAATATGGTGTTGGCGAAAAATATTGAATATAATATATACTGAAATATATAGATTGCCAAAATTCTCCTTAGAAGCAAAGATGGTGAAACTTCTCTCATATACTTTGAACATGTTATTAGGAGGGATAAAACAGAGGGTTGACACAAAAGAGGAAGACCCTCAATGAGATGGATCGACACAGTGGCTGCAACAATGGACTCAAACATAGCAATGATGGTGAGGATGGTGCCGAACCAAGACAGTGTTTCTTTCTGTTGTACATAGGGTCACAGTGAGTCATAACTGACCATATATGATACCTAACAATAACAACATGATTACAGTGATTATAGTTATTGTTTGCATTCTATGTTTATTGGTACATATGAAAAATTTTATTGTTTATTTTATTATCAAAATTTTACAATTGATTTTTAAAACAGCTTTGGGTTTTAGAGGCATTATTAGAAGTAGACTTCAACTTTGAACAACGTCTTTAAGAAAATACAGACTCATTTTCTTTTTTTTAGCTGTCTTGGAACAGCATACGTTCTTTGTATCATTCTTATCCTTGTGTACAGGGAAATGTGTGAGGGAGTTGGGGTCAAGCATAAGAGTTCATGTCTATGCTACCTAGTATTCTGGCAGGGATAGTAATTTTTAAAGAGGTATTCAGAATTTAAACATTTTAGTGAAATCTTCCATTGTATCTCTTGTTTTGATATATTGGAAACTAGAATTTATGAGTATATCTTTCCACTTGAAAAAGTAAGTACAAAAGATGAAATAAAGCTCTAGGAATAGTCCTCTCATTTAGTGGACTTGATTCACTACATGAAATAAAGGTGTTTTTCATTTATTGGCTGTCTGAACTCCTCCTTGCTTTTTCGAAAATGAAAGCAGAAGGTACTAAACTCCCCCTGCAATTACTACAGATAATAGAAGAGGATTTTTTTTGACCCATTTTTTTTTTTGTGTGTGTGGGCTGATAAACATGAGCTTTTCTCTCAGTCCTACCAGGAAAGACAGACAAAGCGCCATTCCTTTTTTAATACAATACAGATAATCCTCTGTATCCTCCTAACCAGTCCAGCATAAGCACACAATCAATACAGTCATTCTGGTTTCCAGCATGTACTGTGTTACAGGGTATTTCTTTATTGCATTTGGTGCATACAACTGGGGAAAGGCAGGTCATTCTTGTCATTCTTTTTGTTATTGGCATCTTTGATATATTAACTTGTTTCAAATTTAATTTCTAACATATACACACTCACAAAGGTTTTCAGTGATAACACTATATGAGAGGACAAAACAAAGCTGCTGAGAACATCATTACTTTATTCATAATTAGTAAGTTACTAAGTTTTTATTTCTCTCCTTTCTACATAATTACATTGTGGATAAACCAAAAAAAAAAAAAAATGTAGATAGGCCTCCAATATGCTGAGAAAGTACCTTGAAATCTTAAACTAGACCAGATGGTTAAAAAATAATAATAATAAAAAAAAAGATCAACCCACCATTTTGTTGGATGCATTTACTTTTAATTATAGACAAGACACTGAGTCTTGTAATGGAGATGCACCCAAGTGAACAATTTAAATAAATAAGAGTAAACTCATCTCCCAGGTATTCTAAATTATATTTTTAAAGAACTGTAAACCTAGTGAAAATGTGCCAATCTGTTCAAACACATAAACATTCCTTAATACTTATGTGTGAGTGCTTTCTACATCCCAGGCACTATTTTTCAAATATTGTCTACTCATGAAAATTCTATGAAGTTGTTGTTAGGTGTTGACAAGTCGTCTCTGATTCAAAGCAACGCCACGCACAGAGAACTAAACACCACCCGATCCTGCACCAGCTGCATAATCCTTGTTATACTTGAGTCCATCGCAACAGCCACTGTGTCAATCCATCTGGTTGAGGGCCTTCTCCTCTTTCGTGGACCTTCCACCTTACCAAGCATGACATCCTTCTCCAGTGAATAGTCCTTTCTGACAACGTGACCAAAGTAGGTGAGACGAAGTCTGGCCATTCTCACTTCCAAGTAGCAGTCCAACTGCACTTCCTCCAGGACAGATCTGTTAGTTCTTTTACCAATCCATAGGACTTTCAGCATTCTTTGCCAGCACCACAACTCAAAAGCATCAACTCTTCTTTGGTCTTCCTTATTCATTGTCCAGTTCTCACATGCATATGAGGCGACTGAAAATACCATGTTTTGCCTCAGGCTCACCTTAGGCCTCAAGGAGACATCTTTGCCCTTCAACACTTAAAAGAGGTGCTAGGCAGCCGACTTGCCCAGTGTTATACATCATCTGATGTCCTGACTGCTGCTTTCATTGGCATCGATTGTAGAACCAAGCAATGTGAAGTCTTTAACAACTTCACTCTTTTCTCCATTGATCATGATGCTGCTTATTGGTTCAATTGTGAGGATTTTTGTTTTCTTTAGATTGAGGTGTAATCTATACTGCACACTGTATTCTGTATTCTTCAATCTTCATCAGGAAGTGTTTCAAGTCATCCGCACTTTCAGCAAGCAAAGTTGTGTCATCAGCATATTGCAGGTTGTTAATGATTCTTCCTCCAATCCTGATGCCACATTCTTCTTCTTATATTCCATCTTCTCAGATTATTTGCTCAGCATATAGAATTAATAAGTATGGTGAAAGGATACAACCCTGACACACTCCCTTCTTGATTTTAAATCATGAAGTGTCCTCTTGTTTTGTTTGAAAGACAGCCTCCTGGTCTATCTGCAGGTTCCTCATGAGCATAATTAAGTGTTCTGAAATTCCCATTTTTTCTCAATGTGTGCTGTTTTTTGTCCCCATGTTAAACAATATGGACACAGAGACAGAGTGTTTAAGTAATTGTCCCAGATTTGAACTTAATTTATCTACCAGAGTACTAACTCTTAAACCATTGTACTATGTTGCCTCCCTATGTCAAAGGAGATTAAATATTATAACATTATGACAAAGTATTGAGTGGAGTGCAAAGTAAACTGTTTTAAAATTTTGGTATATTAAGACTGAAATTTTTAAACTTTTTCATCCTAGGGGCTGGGGGGTGGAAGAAAAGCCAGAATATCTTTCTCTACAATAAAAAAACTTGCTGGACAATTATCTGTAAGCTAAAATCCTGTTGAAATGTGTTATTTAATTGAACTTGTCGTGAACATGTAAAATTGCCTGCATAAATTCAAGCTGAAGAACCATCTGTTTTCTTCATTTTTAATGACATGCCAGCATGTAATTTTCCAACATTTGTGCAGAATTCCCTAGAGTCTTGTAGAGACATGCTAAAGAACGCCCTGAGTTACATTTGGAACACCAGATAATGTTTCATGTTCTGATTACAGTGAAGAAAGCAAGATACTTTTTAACTGTGTTAGAAACGAACAACAACAACAAAAAGAATATAAATATTTTAAAAGCAAAAGTTATTGGAGTCTTATGTAAAGTAAAGTCTGTTTGACTTTTCTTGTTCTAAAATTGGGTATGAGTCTGAAGTCATACAATCTTATGCTTTCAACTATTAGGAAAGCATTATGCAAAAAGAGTTGTTATTTCCATAACGGTTTCAGAAGGAAAAACATAATACTATGTCAGGTGATGTGGGTTTTGTGTTTTGGTTTTTGACCTCTTTTTATAGAATTCATTCAACAAATACTTTTTAATCTCAGAAAAGTACATTTGAGAAAAGCAGGACTTTCAAAGGTTGGTTGTTATAAGGTGAGGGATTTTTTGTTATCCTGTTTAAACATAATTATAAATACTTATAGAAATTCAACATAAAGAAAACAAAAATCCTCGCAACTGAATCAATAAGAAACATTACTATAAATGGAGGAAAGATTAAAGTTGTCAGGTTTCGTTTTACTTGTATCCACAATCAATTTTCATGGAAGCAGCAGTCAAGAAATCTTACATTGTATTGCACTGGGCAAATCTGCTGCATAAAACCTCTTTAAAGTGCAATAGAACAAAGATGTCACTTTGAGGACTAAGGTGCACCTAACCCGAGCCATGGTATTTTCAATTGCCTCGTATGCATGTGACAACTGAATAACGAATAAAGAAGACCAAAGAAGAATTGATATGAATTGGTGAATACTGAAAATGCCACGCAGTGCCAGAAGAACAAACAAATCTGTCCTGGAAGAAATAAAGCCAGAAGCCTCCTAAGAAACAGAGATGGACAAGAAATTTGGGAGAGAGTTACTTGGCCAACTTATTGGAAGAGATCCAAATTTTTGCTCATTCCAAAGAAAGTTGATCAAATAGAATGTAGAAATTACTGAATAATATCATTAATATCACACACAAGTAAAATGTTGCTGAAGATAATTCAAAAACAGTTGCAGCGGTATATCTGCAAGAAATTCAAGCAAGTGAACATGTTGTTTAGGCAAGAATTATCATTGGCCTTATAGCATCAATGAAGTTATTGGTAACACCTACAATGATAATTTTGGTGACATTATGGAAGTGAAAACCTTGCTGGAAGAGAATTGGAGACATGTAGTGGTCTTTTGGGAAAAATAATAATACAAAACCAAACCAGCTGATATCAGCAATGATATCATGATGGAAGTTACAGACAAGAAATCAAATGACATATTGGATTGGGCAAATCTACTGCAAAAGACCTCTTTAAAGTGCTACAGAGCAAAGAGGTCACTTTGAAGACTACAGTGCTCTTGACTCAAACCATGGCATTTTCAATAGTGTCTTATGTATGTGAGAGCTGGATAATGGACAGAGAAGACCACAGAGAAATTGATGCATTTGATTTGTGGTGTTGGCGAAGGATATTAAATGTACCATCAACTGCTGGAATAACAAACAAATCTGTCCCAGAGGAAGAACAGCTGGAATGCTCCTTAGAAGCAAGAATGGCCAGACTTTGTTGTACTCTGGTTATTGTTGTCAGAAAGGACCAATCCCTAGAGAAAGATATTGTCATTGGTAAAGTAGAGGGTCAAAGAAAAAGGGGGAAGGACCTCAATGAGGTGGATTAACACAGTGACTTCAATGGCAGGCTCAAAAATGGCAACGATTGTAAGGATGGCAGAGAACCAGGCAATGTTTCATTCTGTTGTACATAGTGTCACTATGAGTTGGAACCAATTCACTGGCTCTTAAGAACAAAAAGACATGATCTAACTCTAAGTAGCCCCAGTGGTGCAGAGGTAAAGCACATTTGCTGTTAACTCAATGGTCAGCAGTTCATATCCACCAGCTGCTCCATGGAAGAAAGATGTGGCAGTCATATTCCATAAAGATTTACAGCCTTAGAAACTCTGTAGGGCAGTTTTACTCTGTCCTATTTGATTTGTATGAGGTAGAATCAACTTGATGGCAAGGGTTGTTTGTGTGTGTGTGTGTGTGTGTGTTCTAACTCAACAAAGCAACAATCATTATTTCCACATCTCCTAATTTATTACTGAAATTTAAATCTAACATTTCTTTTTTCTTTCAAAATGTTAGTCTCTCTTTCTAGCTGTTGAGCTCATTTACCTCAAATATGATTTGTTATTTTTGTAAAATTTTGTTAGCTTCTCCATTGTCCATGGCAATCCCTTTATCCCAATTATAGTAAAAGCAAGGTCTTTTACTAGATTGTACTGGTCACATTAGAAGTGTTATTGTAATAAAAGTTAAAAATTTTTTGGGTGAAGAAATATGTATGTGAAAGGCACATCTTTTGGCTTTGCATGTTTGGAAATATAAATACACATTATACTCTCCTTATGAAAATAGAATACACTGAATCGTTAGAAATGGATGAACACAACTCATTCTATAAGGCACTCTGTGAAAAAGGAATAATGTACAATGATAGAAAAGAATAAAGTGTACAGTTTTTATGTTTTTACAACCCAAGAGAGTGAAGAAATGAGGTGCAGTTTGGGAGGATTCATAGACAGGAAAATGCCTGAAGCAATAGGGAAATGGTTTTTATTGTGGATAAACAGAAATGTATTGAGCTTGAAGATTTCTCAAGAGCATCTTGGGCATTTCTCAAGCTCGTCATTTCCCTGCTACATGAGTGTAGCAGAGAGACAATTGTAAGAAAATAAAATATGTGTGCATGACTTGGCTTTCCTGTTTTCTCTATAGTATGCTGTTGTTGTACAAAAAATAGCTCTAGGCAGCAGTGTAAGAGAGTCAACCATTGGAATAGATATGTTTTTTGTATCATTGAATAAATAGGAAAAAATCCAATTGGGACGTATGGAAAACGATTACCACAAAAAGAAATGTGAGCATATGTCAAGAAAACAGTAGAAATTCATATTTTTGAAATAGTTCTTTTGCAAAACCAAAATTATAACATAATTTCTTCATGTACTCAATGAGAAAAATTATCTATGATAAAACTCACATCATTAGAAAGGCAGAAGAAATAAAACTGGAAATAGCTGACATAAAAGATGTTAGCAAAGGTAGTAAACAAAAGCAAAACAAGAAAGACAAATGGTATGTTTTAAAGGGCAAATTTAATTTTCAGAGATTTAGTGATGTAAAGAACAAGATTGTAAGCAAATCACAGAGAAAAAGATAAGTAGAAGAGATATAAGATAGGATAAAAGATATTGGTTATATGACAGATATATGCTATTAAAGAGAAAATAGAACACCTGCACAAAGAAGATATAGTCAAATATATAAAGAAAAAAAAACATTTTTTTGGTAAGAACAGCATCAGCATTTTGTAGGAAAAGAAAATTCAATATAGGTGGAAGAATAATTTTTTAAAAAGGCTCATGTTCATCATTGAATGATAATTTTATAATCTCATATTTAAAAAAATCTAATCAATAGGTCATTTACAAAGTTGTGCTAGTTAAAAAGACCACAGGCTTATTCATATTTATTTAACATACAAGAAAAACCATTAAATGATACCTTCAAAAGCTGAGTGAGAGCACTTTGAAGCAATACATCCATTCCTGTCACAGATACTTGGGGCTGATAAACTTAGCTCCCACACATACAGTTTCTAAAAAAATTACCTTGAAGTCCAAACCACTGAGATACAAAAATTAATGCAAGGCACAGAGAAGCACACAAGAGGTATAGACAATAAAGACAAACATTTTTACATACAAAACACTTCTTTCAGCAATAAACCAAACTCACTGCTGTCGAGTTGATTCTGACTCATAGCAACCCTTCCTTGGGTTTTCAAAGCTGTGTCTCTATGGAAGCAGATTGCCCCATTTTCCTTTCAAGGAGTAGATGGTGGGTTTGAACTGCCAGCCTTCTGGTTAGCAGTCAAATGAATAAGAATCAATAATCTACAGGTGGATACATAGGTAGACAGGCTAAATAATCAAGCATGTCTAGGCAAAAGGAACATACCCATTTAAAGAAAAAAATAATAATAATGAAATAACATGAAAAAGCCACCATGGAAATGATATAAAAATAACATTTTATTGTCAATAAGAGCATAAAATTGAGTGCTAAGAAATAATTGTTGAAAAAATTAATTTATATTATCAAACATTTTAGATGCAGTATTGGGAATGAAAACAGAGGCAAGCAATTCATCTTCTATGATGAAGTATTCAGTTTGAAAACATATACATTTTGGTTGAAGGATTATTTTCAAATGCTTAACTAGAAATAACATCAGTAGACATATAAGAGGAAGAAGTATCTTCAGCTAGCACATGAAATATACTATACCTAATAAGAAAATCAACTACATAAACAGCAATGAAATACTAAACAAAAAGTTAAAACAAGATAACATATGTAAGCTCCATTTTTTGTCTATCCTGCCTGTAACTCATTGAAAAACCAAACAAAATCCACTGCCATCAAGTTAAGTCCAACTCATAGTGACCCTGTAGGACAGAGTGGAACTGTCTCATAGGGTTTCCAAGGCTATAAATCTTTACAGAAGCAGACTGCCTGATCTTTCTCCCACAGAGCAGATAGTGAGTTCAAACCATGTACCTTTCCAATTAGCAGCCAAGTGCTTTAACCACACAGCCAGCAGAGCTCCCTTGTACTTCATTGCACTCCTTGAATTTGAGTGTCTCTTTTTTTGAAATTTCCGGAAAATTCTCAATTTTTATCTCTTCAAATATTTCCACTAATCCATTTGCTTTTTCATTTCCTTTTGGAATTCTAATTTGGTATTTGTCTGATGTTCTTATTCTTTCCTTCATGTCTAATAACCTCTTTTTTTATATTTTTATCTCTTTGTCATTCTGTTCTGTATTCAGGATAATTTATTCAGATCCATTTTCCCATGTATTTATGGTTGTGGAGAACCAAATTATAGTCTAAGAATGGAATGTATAAAAGACATTAGGAAGGCTAAAGTGAGATTTTAAAGTATTGATAAAATGTGGAAAGTTTTTGAGGCTTGAGAAGTAAGTATGGTGAGTGAAAGTACAAGGAGCAGCTGCCAGTCCTGAGAAGACAGGGAGTTAGGCTTCCATTCAGCATTTGAGGATATCACTAAGAAAAGGAAATTTAAATGTGTCCTCCTGCCATAGTAGCCTTTTATAGAAAAATTGAGAAAAAGATTGAAATCGTTCTGATAATTTTCTAATCACCTTTTGATTGCTGTGTGTGTGTGTCTTGTGTGTATTTGAAGAAATTGGGAAAAATTCACACCAAGACCTAGTTATAAGGATATTGGTTAAGCAAACTATTGTTATAAAAACACTAATCCTGTATTCAACACAATTATCTACATATTGGAAATCATATCTTGGAAATTCAGAAAACCACTGCTACAGGCCATATCCTTTTTATATTTGCAAATTTATTGAATATCATTCAACAAAAACACACTGAGAAAAATTCCATTTGCATATTGTCTACACAGAAAATACAATGTAACCTGTGTTGCTGTGGTTAGATGCCATCAGTCAGTTTCAACTCATTGCAACTCTACATACAACAGAATGAAGCTGCCAGTCCTGTGCCATCTTCACAATTATGGGTATATTTGCGCCCACTGTTGCAGTCACTGTGTTAGTCCATCTCATTGAGGATTTTCCCCTTTTGGGCTGACCTTCTACTTTAGCAAGCATGATTTCCTTCTCCAGGGACTTCTCTTTCCTGATAAAATGTCCAAAGTATGTACAATGAAGTCTAGCCATCCTCATTTCTAAGGAGCATTCTGCCTGTACTTCTTACAAGACAAATTTGTTTGTTCTGCTGACAGTCCATGATATATGCAATATTATTCACCAACACTATAATTAAAAGGCATCAGTTCTTTGGTCTTCCCTAGTCACTGCCCAGGGTTTGCACGCATATGAGGTTATTGAAAATCTCATGGCTTGGGTCAGGCACACCTTACTTCTCAAGGTGACACCTTTGATTTTTAACATATTAAAGAGGTCTTTTGCAGCAAATTTGCCCAAGGTAATATCTCATTTGATTTCTCCACTGCTTCTTCCATGGGCATTGATTTTGGATCCAAGTAAAATGAAATCATTGACAACTTCAGTATTTTCTCCATTTATCATGATGTTACTTATTGGGCCAGTAGTGAAGAATTTTGTTTTCTTTTTCTTTTTCCTGTAATTTTTATCATGATTTGGGTGAAAGTTTACAAAGCAAATCAAATTGGTTTTGCATTCAATCATTCATGCACATTTTGTTTTGTGACATTAATTGTAATCCCCACAATGTAACAACACAATTCCCACTTCCTCCTTCTGTTTACCCTTTTCATTCATCCTTCCTACTTTATGAGCTTTATCCTAGTGCAAATGCTGCCCTTTTTATTTCATATGGTTGATTGTTCTAAGGGATGCTTACCTCCCTGGTGGTGTTGTCTACTGTATAGGCCTGTCTATTGTTTGGCTGAAAGTTGAACCATAGGGGTGAGTTTAGTTCCAGGCTTGAAGGGTGTCTAAGGGCCATGGTCTCAGGGGTTCTACCCTGAGGGTCTCAATCAGATCAATAAGCCTTGTCTTTTTTTTAAAAAAATGATTTTGCATTTTTTTACACATTTTTCTCTATCCTGGACCTCCCACTGTGATTCCTTTAAGAATGGTCAGCAGTGGTAGCTGGACACCATGTAGTTCTTCTGGTCTCAGGGTCATGGAGGCTGGGGTTCAAGTGGTCCATTCAACCTTTGGGCTAATTGTTTCCTTACACCTTTGATTTTCTTTACTCTTCTTTGCTCCAGTTGGGGAGAGACCGATAGTTGCACATTAAATGGCTACTCACAAGCCTTCAAGACTCTAGTTGCTACTCACCAAGGTAGTATGTAGAAAATGTCTTTGTAGACTATGGTACGCCAATTGACCTTGATGTCCCCAGAGACTGTGGTCCTGAGCCTCCAGACCCAGCAAATAATTCCCTCAAGGTATTTGGTTATGGCTAAGAAGTTTTCATAAGTTTGCTACCTGGAGGTGTGATTCATACTGATTGTAGTCTTTGATGTTCATCAGTAAGTGTTTAAGTCCTCATCATGTTAAGAAAGCAAGATTGTGTTTGCCTATCACAGGTTGAGTCTTCCTTCAACATTGATGCTACATTCTTCTTCATATAGTCCAGCTTCTCAGATTATTTGTTCAGCATACAGGTTGAATAAGTATGATGAAAAGATAAAAACTGATGCATACCCTTCCTTTTAAACAATGCAGAATTCCCTTGTTTTGTTCCAATGACTGACTCTTAATCTACGTATAGGTTCTGCATGAGTGCAATTAAGTGTACTGGGATTCCCATTCTTCTCAATGTTGTCCATGATTTGCTATGATCCACAAAATTGAATGCCTTTGCATTGTCAATAAAATGCAGAAAAACATATTTCCAGCATTCTCTTCTTTCAGCCAAGATCCATCTGACATCAGGAATGATATTCCTTGTTCCACATCCTCTTATGAATCCTGCTTGCATTTCTGGTAGTCCGCTGTCTATATATTGCTGCAATCATTTTTAAATTATCTTCAGCATAATTTTACTTGCATGTGAAATTATTAATATCGTTCAATAATTTCTGCATTCTGTATGATTTCCTTTCTTTGGAATGAGCAAAAATATGGATCTTTTCTAGCTAATTGGCTAAGTATTTATCTTCCAAATTTCTTTGCATAGATGTGTGAACACTTCTAATATTGCATCCATTTGTTGTAACATGTAAACTGGTTTTCTATCAATTCATGGAGCCTTGTTTTTGCCAATGCCTTGGGCTTCCTCTTTCAGTTCACCTTGGGCTTCCTCTTTCAGTCTATTGGTTCTTGATTATATACTACCTCCTAAAATGGTTGAATGTCAACCAGTTCTTTTTGATACAGTGACTCTGTGCATTCCTTCTGTCTTTTTTTTTTTTTTTTTTTTCTTGGATACTTCCTGGATTGTTCAATTTTTTGCCTGTAGAATCATTCAGCATTGCAATTTGAAGCTTGAATTTTTTTTGTCATTTTTTTCAGCTTGAGACATGCTGAATATGTCTTCTCTTTTGGCTTTCTAAGTCCAGGTCTTTGTAATTTGTAGACAGGATAATTATTATTAAGTATGTGAAGCCTATAAAAATGACTTTGAAGTTGGCTTGATCATTTCAGAAAAATTATTTTAGATCTACTGAAATGAAAGCAGATAAGCTCTTTTACTGTAGACTTTATTATTTCTATAAAATAATCTATAAAGGAATATTCCACCTGATATAAATTAGATATTTAAAATCATGGCATGGTATTTGATAAAATATCAGGCAATATACTAATATAAAATATTATGCTTATGTTCCATAATTCCCATTTTTTAAAAATGTTATTTATAATTTGTTATGATCCACACAGTTGAAGGCCTTTGAATAGTCAATAAACACAGATAAACTTATGCTATCCTATGACAACATACGCTATTACTTTTATGAAGATAAAATATTCATTTGATTTTATCTTCCATGTTAAATTTTTGTCCTTTTATCTTTCTGTGTATACTGTTGTGAATAATTTAGTAATATGCATACAAATAGCACTAGTGATTTCCTTAGCATAATATAGCACAGCAATAGAAAGATTATCAGAATATGTTGTATTTAAGTAGCATTGAGAAAGGAAATGTTTTTAGCTTGAACATATTGAAAATTCAAATTATTAGTTTATAAAGTGATTGTTATTAAGAAGCTCAGCCTGTATTTTGGTGACATTATTGAAACTTAGTTCAAAATAGACACACTCTGGAGCTAAGCTTCATCATCCTTAAACCAAATACAATGACACCTGCCTTTTAGTGAGACACAAATCATTTCTTAAACACTGGGGCTGACGTGCTAAGTCAAGTAATAAAATGGCTTTTGTGTTTGGCTATAAATGTGTAGTATAATATTAAATATGTAGGGTTATAAAGAAGAAGGTATTTATCATTTCATATGTATTACACTTCTGAAGCTCTGTCTAGAGGAAATCAGCAGCTTTTCAAAGAGCAGTAGCCTCCCCTTGTTTGGCTTACAGGATGTCAAAACAGGTCTGTTAAATCACCAGGAAAGACATACTCCTGGAGGAAGGGGAAGCAGGGTGCTTATGGTTTCACAACAACATCAAAATCCTATCTTTTCTCTAAATTTTCTTGACAGAATTTGGCAGGGGTGATATGCAATGGGGGTGAGGTATTTGCCTACAGCTCATGGAAAATATTTAAGTGGAACAACAGCAACAAAAAAAGAGAAACTTTAAACAGAATCATTTCCAGAAAACTAGGAGAGGACATTGGGGGCCATCCAGCTGCTCACCATCTGCTCATTCACTTGGGCAATCAAGGAGTACCTGCTTGCAAAGGGAGACACATGTCAGGCAACAAACAGTGGCAGCAGGAACCTAGATGGAATGCAAAGAAGTTGTGAAAACAAACAAGCTGTCCATGAAACCATTTCTAATCACTTATTTATTCAATAAACTGCCTTAAGAGCACCTTGTGGTTTCCTAGTGATACGTTTATTATCGTCATGGTAAAAATGGAATGCTAAGAGATTGCCTCTGGAGGGAGGAAAATAAATTAGATAGTCTGGAAATTCGAGATCAATAAATATATTTTCCTTCAACTTGTTTAGCATTTGTCTTTACATAAATAAGTGGCTCCTAAAGTTTCAAAAATATAATCAAAATGCCCCTTAGAAGGGAGGATGGTAAATCTTTCCCTCACTTTCTTTGACACATCATCAGGAAAGACCAATTGCTAAAAAAGGACACCATGATTGGTAAAGTAGTGTCAGCAAAAGTGAGCAAAGCCCTCAATGAAATGGATTGACACAATAGCCAAAACAATGGATTCCATAAAGTTTAAATACTGTTCTCAATGTGTAAATGTAACTGTAAACAACTCCTATTGAATGATTTCTCTTATTGACAAGGACATAAAAGCTGTCAGAATTTAATCTAACTACTATTTTACAGATGATATGGAAATTTATTTCTACAGAGGACACAAAGTGATATTGTAAGGAAGTTGAACATATTCTTGCAAGTAAATAAAATAAAATTAAAATGTTAATAAAAAGCAACTGGAGCAAGGTGATATAAAAAGCCCTCTGGTATGAGATTTCAGAATAAAATTATATTAAAAATGGGTATCGGGACACTAACCAAAGTTCTGGCAAGCGTAAATTTAATTCTGTTGAAGAAAATTAGATTGCTAGGGTCTGAATGTAGAATTAGAGATGAATATCAGTATCTCAGCAGGGTTCTCTACAGAGGAAAAACCAGAGAAAGAAAGAGAGAGAGAGAGATTTATCTCAAGGAAATGGCTCATGTCATTGTACAGATCAGCAAGTCCCAAATCCGTGGGTCAGACATCAGGCTGGAGGCTTCTCCTGACTCAAATGGTTGCAGGGGCTGACAAACCTACAATCAGCAGGTCAGTTGACAGTCTGTTGGCTCACAGGTCTGTGGAAGGTGACAGTTCCCCAAATCAGCAAGTAAGATGAAGGTTACTGGCTCACAAGGTTTCAGAAGCTGGTGAGTTCCAAAACTGACAGGTTAGAAAATAAGCTACTAGCTTAAGTCCCAAGAACTGGTAGTCAGTTTATGACAAGCTGATCCAGGATCCAGAGCAAAGGAGAGCCTTGCCAGAGAAAATAGATGCAAGACACACCCCCAAGGAAACTCTCTTTATATCAGAGAAAGGTTGTGACTTTGGTAGGGAATCTGGTAGTATAGTGTCTAAGGCACTTGACTGCTAACCAGAAGGCTGGCGGTTCAAATCCACCAGTCACTCCTTCCAAGGAAGACTGGGCAATCTACTTCCGTAGTGATACTGCCTCGGCAACTCAAGGAGGTGTCGCTATGAGTTGGGGCTGACTCAATGGCACATAACAACAGCAACAACAAAAACAACAAGGGCATACCTTGATTAAAGATGGGACTTAAATCAGGATGAGATTTGAGTAAGGATGTGACCTGAGTCATGCCGTTTTGTAAGGCTATGCCTAATTAGTATAACCTCATGCTAATCTCACTTCATTGACATATAGAGGTTAGGATTAACAACATATAAACTGAAGGATAATTACATCAGATCACAGAATGGAGGACAATTGCATCATCTTCAGAACTGGCCTAGCTAGGTTGACACATAACATATCATGATCAGAATGGAAAAAAAATAATTCAGTGTGAATAGGTTGAAAGTTTATCCCTTCAAGGGGAGTAGTTTGCCATCAAAAAGCATGTTGTTACCAATTATTGAAGTTCACACAACACTACCTAAGACATTACCTTCTGAACCAATTTGCTACACACCTTGCAGTGCATGTAGTATTTATCCTATCCCCACCACAACTAGTTCTCACTGGGTTGAGAGGAGTTCAACATCTAAGAGCTGCACTGATAAATAATTTGAGTAGGCTTTGACCTAACATTCTACATTGTTTCTCACTCTATGTATATCCTGGAGATACAGTGTTTCTGCAGAAAACTAGTGCAAAATGCTATGCAGAACGCTTTATAGATATAGCATGTGGATTCATTCAATCATTTGTTTTACTTTGCACTTATATCTAATAGTCCATAGTCACTACTCATTGTAAATCCATGAACATTAGAGGAATTCTTACTTTAATATTTGTCAGTGACTATGGGTTTACTAAGGAGCCCTGGTGACTCAACGGTTAAGAACTTGCCTAGTACCCCAAAGGTTAGCACTTTGAACTCACCCAGAGCTCTGTGGAAGAAAGAACTGATGATCTGCTTCTGTAAAGATGAGAGTCAAGAAAATCCTATGAAGGAGTTCTACTTCGCACCTGAGATCTCTATGATTAGGAATTGATTGGATGGCACCTAAAATAACAATATGGGTTTATTAAAGTCCTGTGGAACACTTGTGGATTTTTCAATCATTATTTCATTAATTATGAATATTTACACACTGTGTCAAATCAATTCTTCAAATAGTCTCTAAGTTCAGGTGAGATATTCTAAAGGACATGCTTTGGCTTTCATGTACTTGTTTTCATTTTCTGGAGCTTCAACTTGAACTTGCCTATGGATGATTGATGATCACTAATGACTGAAGACCGGATGAGTCGTTTGATGATATCAAGAAGAAATCAAAAGTTCATTAAAAAGACAAGAAAGAACGAGAAAATAAAGATATATGTCAGAAGAGATTCTGAAATTTGCTATTGAATATAGTATATAAAATGAATGGGAGAAATGATGAAGTGAAAGAGCTGAACAGAAGTACAAAGGGTGGTTTGAGAAATCAAAGTAAAGCATTATAATGAAATGTGCAAGACTTGTAGTTAGAAAACCAAAAAGGAAGAACATGCTAAGGATTTCTTGAACTGAAAGAGTTGAAGAAAAACGTTAAGCCTTGAACTGAAATATTGAAAGATTGTATGAGCAAAATATTGAACAACACAGCAAGCATCATCCTGGTGAGAACTCCACCCAGTACTTCACAACAAAGTCCTGAGAAACCAAGTGAAACAGATACAGATGATAATCCTGCAACTCTGAGCATCAAATGAAAGGATAAATATTAGATTAAATACCAATTGGAGAAAGAAACTGAACAAAAGTAACAATCGAGGAGAGAGACCAAGTGAAGGCACCATATAAGCTGACCTAGCACAGCATGGCCATTTTAAGACACAGAAGGCAACACACATGGGTTAAGAGAAGCCAACTTCACGGAATACGCAATAAGAGAGACACAGTGTAAACATATCTGGAGTGAAACAGAGTAAGCATAACATGAACTAAAGCTAAGAAAAGAAAGTAGATGAGAACTGTAGAAATATAGGTGATCACAGAGCAAGAAGGGAGTCAGTAAATAGGGATGAAACCACTCATCATTAGTGGTCTCCAGTTGTTTGGGTTGGGAACCCACATGGAAAAAAAAAGGCTTTTGAGGTGGCAGCTGGAAACACTGGACTCTGGTTGCCCCCTCTACCCTTTTGTGAATTAGGGCAGGAACCAGCTAACTGGATGCACTCACTTAGGAGTATGCCCTTCCGCCTACTCTTATACACTTTCCCCATGAAAAGTAATGAGACCCTTCCACCCCCATCCACCCAACATCCAGTGACACCCCTTTTGCTGACTGTTCTGTGCAAGGTTCAGCTGGACTGTCTCACCACCCACATCCTCACAGCTCCTGTGGATTTTGGTTTACTCCTAGAGATCATGCACCACATATATGCTTCCTCCAAAATTGGGGGTGACCATTCCAGCATATCACACACCATGCATCTGCTGCCATACCGCTTCCCCAGCAACCAGTGGTGTGTGCATTACATGCTGTGCACTAGCTGCATCCAAGGCCCATAGAATGCACTTTGACAGATCACAGCTATGTGTCCTTTGTTGTACCATTTTCCTGGTGACTGGGATTATGTGCTCAAGTGAATTTCATGTCACTTGCCCATTGATTCTACATGCATACCCGCAGATAGGTCACCATGCTCTAGCTACCTTAGTGGTTGAAAGCATGCAATACCCACTGCAAAAAAATATGCAATTTTTTCCTCCATGTTTTCTTTCTTTTGATTCATGTTTTTTCTTTCTATTCTTTTTCCTTTAATTTGATTTAATTTCTTTTCTCCTTGTTTTCTCATTTCCTCTTCTGACCCATCCAGTGAGAGGTGGACATTATGTACCCTCTAGTCAGCCACACTTGTCACACCTGACACCACACCACTTAAAAGGTGAATGCCACCACCCGCTACTCTACCAGTGGATCAATGTCAGAAGATGGAAAACACTTGCTCATCCTGACTGCAGCTGCCCAATACAAGAAACAAACATAGACTTGTGCCCACACTCCTATCTGTTACTCCACCAACCCAGAGAAAAGAGATGAGCATCCCAGTGCTGCCAAACTAGTGACTAGAGTAGCATGCCTACCCCACCTGCCTGGATATATCTAAACAAAACAAAGTAAAAAGCTAGGGTGAAATAAAACATACAATCAACAAATAGATAAAATGACACCACAATCTCTCGATATAACAGACAACTTCAAATCAAACAACAACAACAAACAAACAAACAAACAAAAACCAGGACAAGTTGGCATAAGCAGGTGACCAAAATAAAGAACTAGGAAACATCCCAATGGAAGAAATAAAAATGGAAATACTTGATAAGGAGTTCAAAAGATATATATATATATATAGGGCCCTCCAAGAGATCAAGGAAAACACAGACAAAATCAAGAAAATTATAGACAATACCCTAGAAAAATTCAAAAAAACAATACACAAGCAAAATGACAAAATAAACAATTAGAATCCATACAAAAACTGCAACTAGAAATCTGGAAGATTAACCCTAAAATTTTGGAAATAAATAACACATTGCAATGACAAAGTAGTGAAATTGAATAAATATAAGACTGGGTCAGCAAATTAGAGGACAATCTTCTTGACACTAATCTGTATGAGGAAAAATTAGGAAAAAAAGAATAAAAATGAATAAAGCCTTAGACGTATGTGGGACATTATCAAGAAGAAACATTTATATGTGATCAGAATTCCAGAATAGGAGAAGGCAGAAAAGAAAAAAAGAACTATTGAACATCTGCTGGGAGAAAATTTCCCTAATGTCATAAATGACAAAAAGATATTCACCTAAGAAGTTGAATAAACCCCTCACAGGATAGACTCCAAAAGAAAGTAACAAAAACCTATTATAATAAAAATGTCCAAAACAAAAGTCAAGAAAGAGTCCTGAGAGCCAACTGGGAACAATGATGAAAAGTTACCTACAAAAAAGGAACTAATAAGACTAAGTTCTCATGTCTCAGTAGATGCCAGGCAGGCAAGAAGGCAATGAAATAAAACATATAATGGAAAAACATTGACAACCATGAATTATATATCCATCAAAACTGCCCCTCAAATATAATGGCAAAATTAGAGCATTCAGAGATAAATAGAAATTAAAGGAATTTGTGAAAACCAGAACAACCTCATAAGAAATAATGAAGGGAGTCCTTTGGACAGAAAAAAAGCAGACAACTTGAAATTAATACACATGACAGTATCACCCAGAAATCAACTGAGAGGAAGAATTTTAAAAAACAAAATAAACCTTCAGGACTGAAAATAAGAAACCAGAGATGTCAATTTATAAATGACAACAACTACACAGCAAAATGAGGGAATAGATGGTGTAGGTAGAGAACTTACCAATGAAGAAGTCAAGATAATATCAAGCTATGACAAAATGTTTGAAATTTAAGCCAAAACCAAACCCAAACCCACTTCCATCAAGTCTGACCCATAATGACCCCCATTGTGTTTTTAAGGCTGTAAATCTTTATAGAAGTAGAATGGGTCATCTTCCTACCATGGAGTGTTGGAGACCAAGAAAAAGACCACCCAAAGGACATGATTGAAAGGCACATGTTCTAACAACAGCTAAGAAAAGGCAAGACCTCTCTTACAGTTGAATGCTTGCTTGGCTCAAACTGTGTACTTAGGGCAAAACATTGTCCCAGCAAAATAGGTTGGTAAACATCTTGATGGAGTACTTCATATCTAAGAATAGTATACTTTAGTAATCGTGTCGTACTTTAGAATAATGTATCCTAGTAATTATTTCATACCTTAGAATTATGCACCTTAACAACCATATTATGTTTTAAAATAATGCATTTTAGTGACTATTTACTATTTCTATAAAAGTTATTAATCTAAGTAATCATCCATTATTCTTGGGAATAGGAAAAGACCTCTGGGTATGGGAAAAAGTAAAATTTAACCTTTTAGATAATACTTGATTGTACTGTAGAAAACACTTGATTGTATTAAGAAAATACCAAGAACAATGATGAAATCATGTGCTTATATATAAATAAAGCAGGATGGATTCATCAGGGGTTGCTCTCGCATCATAACCAGAGCGTCTGCCTGGCCCCCGTTCCTCTTAAATCTTTAATCCTTTCAAGTTGCTTTGTTTCATGACCTGTGTTGTCTTGCCAGATGTGGCAATGGAGCAACTGATGAGTTTGGACTACTAAACTTCTGGTTAGCAACCAATTGCTTTATCCACTATGATTACAGGGTAACCTCAGACAAAATTAACAAAACTTCTAATCAAAATAAAAAAGAAGAAAATAATAACTCAGCAAATACAAAATAAACAGCAATGAAGGAAATGAACAGACATTCTGAAAACAAATGAACTCAGCATCCACAAAAAATATATGAGGCAAAGACATCATCTACAGTAGAAAAAAAAAAAAGAAACACTGAATGACAGTAGTCAATTCATTCCTATCAATGATTAAACTGGATGTAAATGGATTAAATGTGTCATTCAAGAGACAGAGAGTGGCAGAGTGAATAAAAAAACAGGACTCATCAATATGCTCCCTATAAGAATCTTGTCTTAGGCACAAAGATAAATATGTTGTTGTATGATGTGCCACTGAATTGTATCCAACCCCTAGCGATACCTCCTTGGGTTTCTGAGGAAGTATCACTATGGAAGTAGATTGCCCAATCTTCCTTCCAAGGAGTGGCTGGTGGGTTTGAACCACCAACCTTCTGGTTAGCATTCAAGTGCCTTAGGCATTACGCCAAGTTAAAAAAATATCAAATGATAGAAGAAATACATCAATATATCAATATATGATATCTGATCAATATCAGAAATGGTTGAACATTGAACAATTCTTTTTGTTATAGTGACTCTGTTCCATTTTTTTTTTATGCTTCCTGAATCATTTGATATTTTGCCCATGTTGTTTTTTGTTGTTGTCAGGTGCCGTCGAGTCATTTCTTACTCATGGCAACCCTATGCACAGCAGAACAAAACACTGCCCAATCCTGCCCAGCTCCATGATCCTTGCTATACTTGAAACCATCATCACAGCCACCATGTCAATCCATCTCATTGAAGGCCTTCCCCTCTTTCATCCACCCTCCACCCTACCAAGAATGACATCCTTCTCCAGGGAATGGTCCCTTCTGACAACATGACCAAAGTAGGTGAGACGAAGTCTGGCCATTCTCGCTCCCAAGGAACATTTAGGCTGCACTTCCTCCAGGACATATCTGTTAGTTCTTTGAGCAGTGCATGGTACTTTCAGCATTCTTCGCCAGCACCACAACTCAAAAGCATCAACCTTTCTTCAGTCTTCCTTATTCATTGTCCAGCTCTCACATGCATATGAGGCGATTGGAAATATCATGGCTTATGTCAGGCGCACCTTAGTCCTCAAGGAGACATGCTTGCTCCTCAGCACTTGAAACAATTCCTTCACGGAT
>NW_006921642.1:5437030-5457287 GCF_000298275.1 Orycteropus afer afer
TCTGTGTATTCCTGCCATCTTCTCTTGATGTTTCCTGCATCATTCAATATTTTGCCCATAGAATCTCTCAATATTGCAACTCGAGGCTTGAATTTTTTCTGCAATTCTTTTACCTTGAGAAATGCTGAGCATGTTCTTCCCTTTTGGTTCTCAAACTCCAGGTCTTTGCACATTTCTTATAGTCATTGGTTTTGCCTGCTCGAGCTGCTCTTTGAAATCTGTTCAGCTCTTCTATCTTGTCATTTCTTCCATTTGCTTTAGCTACTCTCCACTCAAGGGCAAGTTTCAGAGTCTTTTCTGTTATCCATTTTGGTCTTCTTTTCTAGTCTTTTAGTAATCTCTTGCTTTCTTCATGGATAATGTTCTTGATATCCTCCCACAATTCTTCTGGTTTTCGGTCGTTGGTGTTCAATGGATCAAATCTATTCTTTAGATGATCTCTAAATTCAGGGGGGATATATTGAAGATCATATTTTGGCTGTGTTGTACTTGTTTTAATTGTCTTTAACTTCAAGTTGAACTTGCATATGAGCAAGTTGATGGTCTGTTTCACAATCAGCTCCTGGACTGGTTTTGGCTGAAGATATTGAACTTTTCCTCCATCTCTTGCCACAGATGTAGTCAATCTGATTCCTGTGTGTTCCATCTAGTGAAATCCATGTGTAGAGCCTCAGTTTGTGTTGTTGAAAAAAGATATTTGCAATGAATAAGTCATTGGTCTTGCAAAATTCTACCATGAGAGTTCCAGCATTATTTCTGTCTTCAGGGCTAAATTTTCCAACTACCGGTGATTCTTCTTTGTTTCCAACTTTTGCATTCCAATCACCAATGATAATTAACACATCCTGATTGCATGTTTGGTTAATTTCAGACTGTAAAAGTTGATAAAAATCTTCAATTTCTTCATCTTTGGCTTTGGTGGTTGGTGCATAAATTTGAATAATAGTCATATTAATGGGTCTTCCTTGTAGGAGTATGCATATTATCTTATCCCTGACAGCTTTGTACTTCAGGACAGAACTTGAAACATCCTTTGTGATGATGAATCCCACGCCATTCCTCTTCAAACTGTCATTCCTGGCATAGTAGATAATATGGTTGTCTGATTCAAAATGGCCAAAACCAGTTCATTTCAGCTCACTAATACTGAGGATATCAATCTTTATGCATTCCATTTCATTTTTGACAACTTCCAATTTTGCCAAAGTCATATTTTGTGCATTCCATGTTCTGATGATTAATGGATGTCTGTAGCTGTTTCTCCTCAATTTGAATGGTGCCACATCAGCAAATGGAAGTCTCAAAAGCTTACCTTATCCATATAAGTAAGGCTGGGTTTACTCTGATGATGCAGCTCTTTCTCAGTTCTATTTTGAGAGCCTTCTAACCTAAGCAGATTATTCATAAAGTTGCATGGTAATATATCAGACAATGTTTCTTTGCTATTCACAAAGTTTTCCCTGGCTAATTCTATGAGAATTGGATGGCCTCTTCCTTCTTCCTAGTCTGTCTCAGTCTGTAAGCTGGGCTGATACCTGTGCACCATGTGCATCCTGCTGGATTAGAAACACCAGTGGTTCAGCCTCAAAACTCACATCAACGCATCACCACAGTAGGATGAACTGACAGACAAGTGTGTCTCCCTGTTGGAAATCTCTCCTACCACCCTTACTTGGGTCCCTGTGGCTGACTGCTCCTCTGTCCTTGTTCCTGGGCCTTTTAATCTCCTTTCTCCTGTTCTCCTGCCCTGCTGCTTTGGACATGCCTGGGTTCCCTCTCCTCACCTGGATCCCTGTAGCTGACTGCTCCTCTATCCCAGTTCCTGAGCCTTTTAATCCCCTTTCTCTCACTCTCCAACCCTGCTGCTTTGGGCATGCCTGGGTTCCCTCTTCTCACCTGGATCCCTGTGACTGATTTTGCCCATAGAACTCTTCAATATTGCTATTCAAGGTTTGAATTTTTCTTCAGTTCCTTCAGCTTGACAAATGCCAAGTGTGTTCTTCCCTTTTGATTTTGTAAGTACATATTTCATTGTAATATTTTACTTTGCTTTCTTTAGTTGCCAGATTAAATTTTCTGTTCAGTTCTTTTATGTCATCATTTCTTCCATCCACTTTAACTATTCTCTATTTTACAAAATTTCAGAGTCTCTTCTGACATCCATTTTGTACACTTTTTCTTTCCTGTCTTTTTATGACCCTTTACTTTCTTCATATATAATGCACTTGATGTCTTTCCACAACTTGTCTGGTTTTCAGTCATCGGTGTTCAATATGTCAAGTCTATTTTTCAGATGGTCTCTAAATTAAGATGTGATATGCTCAAGGTCATATCTTGGCTTCTGTGGACTTGTTTTAATTTTCTTCATCTTCAATTTAAACTGGCTTCTGAAAAATGATGGTCTTATACAGTCAGCCTCTGGCCTTGTTGTGATTAATTAATTTCAGGAGGTAAGATATGATCAAGAACCAAATGGTACTGAAAGAATTGGCAAAATACAAGGCCCCAGGAATTGATAGAATACCCACTGAGATATTTCAACAAATGGATGCAGTGTTGGAGGTGCTTATTAATTTATACCAAAAAATTTGGAAGACAACTACCTGTCAAACCAACTGAAGGTCATCCATAATTGTGCTCATTCCAAAGAAATGTGATCCAACAGAATGTGGATATTATAGAATAATATATCATTAATACAAAACAAAACCAAACTCACTGCTATCAAGTCAGATCTGGCTCATAGCAACCCCTCCTTGAGTTTCTCAAAAATTGAGTTACACAATTTTTATAGTGGTATCACTACAAAAGTAGATTGCCCAACCCTCCTTCTGAGGAGTGAGTGGTGGGTTTGAACCACAAGCCTTCTGGTTAGCAGTCAAATACCTTAGGCACTACACTACCCACAGGCAAGTAAAATTTTGCTGAAAACAATTAAAAAACAGTTGCAGCTGTACATAAACAGTTAACTACCAGAAATTCAAGCAGAATTCAGAGGAGGACGTGGAACAAGGGAAATAATTGCTGATGTCAGATGAATCTTAGCTAAAACCCAAGAATATCAACAAGATGTTCACCTGTGTTTTTTGACTATGCAAAGGTATTTGATTGCGTGGATCCTAAAACTTATGGATAACATTGTGAAGAATGGGAATTCCTGAACACATAATCATGCTCATAATGAACCTGTACATAGAAGAAGAGGCAGAAGTTCAAACAGAACATGGGGATATTGCATGATTTAAAGTCAGGAAAGATGTGCATCATGATTTTGTTCTTTCACTATCCTTATTCAATCTGTATGCTGAGCATGTAATCTGAAAAGCTGGACTACATGAAGAGAAATATGGCACAAAGATAGGAGGAAAACTCATTAACAACCTGTGATGTACAGATGACACAACTTTGCTAACTGTAAGTGAAGAGGACTTGGAGCACTTACTGATGAAGATCAGAGATTACAGCCTTTAGTACGGATTACAATTCAATATAAAGAAAACAAAATACTCACAACTGGACCAATAATCAACAACATGATAAACGGACTGAAGTTGTCAAAGATTGCATTTTACATGAATCTACAATCAATGCCCATGAAAACAGGAGTCAGTAAATCAAATGATGTATTTGACATCTCAAATCTGTTGCAAAAGACCACTTTAGAGTGTTAAAGAGTAAAGATGTCTCTTTGAAAACTAGGATGCACTTGACCCGAGCCATGGCATTTTCAATTGCTTAATATACATTCTGGACAATGAATAAAGAAGATTGAAAAATAATTGAAGCATTTTAATTGTGGTGTTGGTGAAGAATATTGAATATACCCTGAATTTCCAAAAGAAAGAACAAATCTGTCTTGGAAGAATTACAGCCAAAATGTTTCTTACAGTGAGGATGTTGAGACAACTAGTCTCTGGAGAAGGATATCATACTTGGTAAAATAGATGTTCTGGGAAATAGAGGAAGATCTTCAATATATTGTCACACTGGCTGCACCAATAGTTTCAAACATGACAATGATTATAGGGATGGCACAGGACTGAGAAGGATTTTGTTGTACATAGGATCACTTTGAGCAGGAACCAACTTAACAGCACCTAACAACAACAACATCTTCGTTTATTATCTGCATTTCCTCTCTTTTGTCCTTATTAATTTATATAAGGTTTCCAGGTGGCAATTAACTTTATATTATAGTCTATTTAAGTTACAGAATATTCAGGTCTGACCGTTAGTTAATCTAATAAACAATTATCATTGACCTAGTGCTGGAAACTCTGAATATTATTATAATGAATCAAAGTGATACATATTTTTAAGAGAAACCATATATATGTTGTTGTTGTTGCTGTTTGCAGTCGAGTCAGCCCCGACTCATAGCGACCCCTCCTTGGGTTTCCGAGGCAGTATCACTACAGAAGTAGGATTGGCCAACCTTCCTTCCGAGGAGTGGCTGGTGGGTTTGAACCTCCAGCTTTCTGGTGAGCAGTCAAGTGCCTTAGGCACTATGCTACCAGAGCTCCTAATATATAGATATGTATATAATGTATATAAAACCAAACTTGCTGCTATCAAGTAAATTTTGAGTCATAGTGACCCCCATTGGGCTTCCAAAGCTATAAATCTTTACAGAAGTAAATTACTGTGCCACCAGAGCTCTCATATACATATATCTTTATGTCTATCTCTATTTTGCTGGTTCTGTTTCTGGATAATGGGGATAAGAAAACTATTTTATCCTTCTCTGTATCTCAAACACTTAGTAGAGTTTCTCATGTCTGGTGAATTATCAACCAGGAGATGATGAGTAAAGAAATAAGTGTATCTCCACTTTAAAGAAACCAGGGCTTCAAACATACTTTTCCAAGTTCAGTCATGGCTGATGAAATAAAATTGAGATGGACTGGACTTTGCACAATGTGGGTGCCTGGAATAATAACAAGAATGGAGAAAAGTACAGTTCAATGATAGATATTTAATCTCCCTTTAAGAAAACAAGGACTGAATATCTGTTGCATTGCAACAATGTTTTTTGATAAGCAGAGTCCAAAACAACAGTGACCTGCTCAAACATGGTGGCTGACTATGCAACTTTATATATGGATTTCTCTCCACAGTCCTGAGAATAATCTCCTGCATTAGGGTACTGCAGGCTGACTCTGTCTCTTCAGAGTCTCCCATTCTAGTGTCTCAATTTGCAATTTTTTCTGTTCCAGTTTTTGTTGCAAGAACCCCCATTTTGCAAATTCTAGTCACTCACATTTTCATTTCATTGGCCATGACTGAACTGACTCTAACCAGTTTGAAGCTCTTTAGGCTATGTCTAACCTGATGTTACAAATGACCAGTAAATATTTTTCAAATGACCAGTAAATAGAATTTTTTTTTATTATTTTTAATCAAGGCTCTTAGACTTATATCATGACCACCTTTGATATTTTTGCATTTTGTTAATTTGTACTTCCATAATCTATCTATCTATCTATCTATCTATCTATCTATCTATCTATCTACCTATCTATATAAATGTCAGTAATAACGTATTTTAAATTCTGTATTTTACTAATAAAGCAAATTGATGACAACACTACATGTATGAAGTTGCCTGTATATCTGCAAAGCAAGAATTAAGAATTAAAATAAGTGGTAGAAGTAACTATTTTATCTGAAATTTGTGCATGCTTTTGGGGAAAAACAACAGGATATTTAAATAAAAATTACTACAGGAACATAAGATTTTAACTGTCATACTTATAGGTGGTTTTTCTCATTTTGCATACATTTTAATTATTGCCTCATGTAAATTTAATATTTTAACAGAAAACCTAACAAAAGTCTAGTTGAATAATACAGTATTTAACATACAGTTTAGGCATCCTCAGCTGGCTAAAACAGTTTAATACTCAGCAGCTGCAAAATGAGAATATCAAAACAAAAAATAAAATCCCAAGAATTGATTTATTTTAGGATGGAAAATTTTTTAAAAGGCAGGCAGTCAGGCAAAGAAACTAAGAAAAAATAGGATAATAAAAATGGATAAAATTTTTTAAATTGAATTCATTAAATTCTAAGAAACCACGAGTTCTTCTACCTAAATTTAAAGCTTAGCTTAAGATTTTCTTTATTCAATAAGTAAACATGGCTTTAAAATCATTCCACATATGTTCAATTATGCATTTTTTAAATTTTGGTATATTAAGTATACCAAATTTGGTATATATATACAGTTGTTGTTAGATACTGTCAAGTTAGCCCTGACTCATAGAGACCCTATGTACAACAGAATGAAGCACCACCCATTCCTGCTTCATCTTCACATCCTGGCCATACTTGAGCCCATCATTGTAGCCACTCTGTCGATCCATCTCATGGAGTGTCTTTCCCTTTTTGCTGGTCCTCTTATTTACCAAGCACGATATCCGTCTCCAGGGACTCATCCCTTCTGAGAGCCTGACTGAAATATGTGAGATGAAGTCTGGCCATTCTTGTTTCTAAGCAGCATTCTGGCCATACTTCTTCCAAGACAGACTTGTTCATTCTTCTGGCAGTCCATGGTATTTTTGGTATTCTTTGCCAAAACCACAATTCAAATGTATCTAATACGTTTGCCATTTTAGAATTTACGAGTTCTGGTGGCATAGTGCCTAAGGCATTTGACTGCTAACCAGAAGCATGATGGTTCAAACCCACCAGCCTCTCCTCAGAAGGAAGATGGGGCAATCTACTTGAATTCTTGATACCACCTCGGAAACCCAAGGAGGGGTAGGTATTAGTCTAAATCGACTTGATGGCAGTGAGTTTTTTTCTTTTTTTTTTTTTTTTGTTGTTATATAAAATTCAGTAACATTAATTACATTCATAATGTTGTACAACCACCAACACTATCCATTTTCAAATTTTTCCATCACTGTTAACAAAACTCAGTGCTCCCTAGGCAACTTAGGGGCGTGATAGCACCAGAAGCAGTAGAGACCACTGGTGGGAGCTGCAGCTAGGAGCAGTCTTTGCAGTGGCAGAAACTCCACTTGAGAAGCTGAGGCCTGTCTGAAGCACAAGGGGACCTGTTTGGAATGCAAGGAGTCTTCATGCAGAAGCTTGAGAGGCCCCATGCAGGGTTCTGCCTGCAGAGAGACAGAGACAGTGAGAACAAGTAAAGCCACATTGCACTAGACCTGAGTTGCTGGACAGTACCTAAACTCTGTGCACCTGCTTGCACCTAAGATGTGCCAACCTACTGACATAATAATAAACATTGACTTCGCATCAGGAAACTGTTACTTAAGAGTGAGCATTGATTTGTATTGTTTGCTGTCTACTTTCCCTAGGCTAACATACTGGGAGATGGTCTTGTGTGCTCTGGCTCTGTTCATATTAATGTGATATCCCTGGAGAGATCACTATTAGTGAACAACCTATGTGTGCACCACAATAATACATTTGCATTGTTTAAACAACCTGTACCACAGTCTTCATATTGTAAAGAAAGAAATTGAAGATAAAGTAACATGCAAAGGATCATATGGTTAGTTTATGATGAATATAGGACTTGAACTCAGATCTTTTGGCTCTCAATTCAGCACCTATCTATATACTAGGGCATATTTTCCTGAAAAAGTAGAAATATTGGGATTAACATAAAGGTCTAGACTTTTTTATATATATGTTGTTGTTGTTATTTGCCATCGAGTCGGCCCCGACTCCTAGCGACCTCTCCTTGGGTTTCCAAGGCACTTATCACTACGGAAGTAGGATTGCCCAACCATCCTTCCGAGGAATGGCTGGTGGGTTTGAACCTCCAGCCTCCTGGTTAGCAGTCAAGTGCCTTAGGCACTATGCTACTAAAATACCATGTTGTCAGAAATGGAGTGGGACACATAAAGATATACACATTGCTGTTTTGTGGTTGTTATATGCCGTCGAGTCGGACCCAACTCATAGTGACCCCTCCTTGGGTTTCTGAGGCAGTATCACTACAGAAGTAGATTGCCCCATCTTCCTTCCGAGGAGTGGCTGGTGGGTTTGAACTGCCAGCCTTCTGGTTAGCAGTCAAGTGCCTTAGGCACTATGCTACCAGATATACACATTAATGAACTGAAATGGACTGGAATTGGCCGTTTTAAATAAGACAATTATGTAGTCTACCATGCCAGGAATGATAAAGTGAAGAGGAATGATGTTGCTTTAAAGAACATTTAAAGATCTATCGTGAAGTACAAGGCTGCCAGTGATAGGATCATTTCCATACACCTATTAATTGGTAGACCTGTTAATACTACTATTATTCACATTTATGTATCAACCACTAAAATCAAAGATAAAGAAATTGAAGATTTTTGCCAACTTCTGCAGTCTGAAATGTATCAAACATACAATCAAGATGTATTGATAATTACTAGTGATTAGAAGCACTGCAAAAGACCTCTTTCAAATGATGAAGTGCAAAGATGTCTCCTTGAAAACTGCAATGCACTTAACCCTAGCCATGGTATTTTCAATCACCTCATATGCATGTGAGAGCTGGACAATGGATAAGGAAGACTGAAGAAAACCTGATGTTTTGAGTTGTGGTGCTGGTGAAGAATGCTGAAAGTGCCATGGACTGTTAAAAGATCTAACAAATCTGTCCTGGAGGAAGTGCAGCAAGAATGTTCCTTGGAAGCGAGAATGGCCAGACTTCATCTCACCTACTTTGGTTATGTTGTAAGAAGGAACCATTCCCTGGAGAAGGATATCATGCTTGGTAAAGTAGAGGGTCAATGAAGAAGGGGAAGGCCCTCAACAAGATGGATTACACAGTGGCTTCAACGATGGGCTCAGGTATAGCAAGTATAGTTAGGCTCACACAGAACCAAGCAGTGTTTTGTTCTGTTGTGCATAGAGTTGCTATGAGTTGGAGATGATTCAGTGGCACCTAACAACAATAACAGTGATTAGAATTTGAAAATTAGAAAGAAAGAAGCATCAGTAGGTACAAAATATGGCCTTGGTGATAGAAATGATGCTGGAGATTGCATGAAAGAATTTTGCAAGATCAATGTTCTATTAATTTCAAATAACTTTTTTCAAAAATATAAGTGACAACTACATGTAGACTTCACCAAATGGAATACACAGGAATCAAATCAACTACATCTTTGGAAAGAGATGACTGAAAAGCTCATTATTAGTAGTTAAATAAAGGCCAGGGACTGAATGTGGAACAGACCATAAATTCTTCATATGTGAGTTTAAGTTACAGTTGAAGAAAATGAAAACAAGTCCAAGAAAGCCAAATTATGACCTTGACTATGTCACACCTGAATTGAGAGAATATCTAAAGAATAGTTTTGACACATTGAACACCAATGACTAAAGACCAGACTAGTTGTGAGATGACAACAAGAATGTCATACATGAAGAAAGGAAAATTTGTTAAAAAGACAAGAAAGAAAGAAAATACAAAAATGGACTTCAAAAGAACTCTGAAAATTCCTCTTGAAAAGGGAGTAGATACAGGGAATGGAAGAAGTGATAGAAGTAAATGATCTGACAAAAGATGATTTCAAAGAGTGGCTCAAGAAGGCATAGTAAAGTATTGTAATGAATTGTGCAAAGGTCTGGAATTAGAAAATCAAAAGGGAAGAAAACACTAGGCATTTCTCAAGCTTAAAGAACTGAAGAAAAAATTCAAGCCATGAGCTGCAATGTTAAAGGATTCCGTGGACAAAATATTCAACAATGCATGAAACATCAAAAGAAGTTGTGCAGAACATACAGAAATGTATAAAAAGTATTGGTTGACATTCAGCCATTTCAGGAGGTAGCATGTGATCAAGAACCAATGGTATTGAAGGAAGAAGTCCAAGCTGCACTGAAGAAATTGGTGAAAACAAGGCTTCAGGAATAGGTGGAAAGAGCTTTGTTGACATAGTGCCAAAGGCATTTGACTGCTAACCAGAAGGCTGGTGGTTTGAACCCACCAGCCACTCTATGGAAAGGAGACTGGCAATCTACTTCCATAAAGATTTACTTCCTTGGAAACCCAAAGGTGGGTACTATGAGTCAGAATTGACTTGATGGCAGTGAATTTGGTTTTGATTTTTGGAGGAATAGGTGGCATACCCATTGACTTTTTCCAAAAAGGGATACAACATTGAATGCTCATGTGTGTATGCCAAGAAATTTGTAAGACAGCAACCTGACCAACAGATTGGAGGAGATCCAAATTTGTGACCATTACAAAGAAAGGTAATCCAACAAAGTGTAGAAATTATCAAACAATATCATTAATATCACATGCAAATAATATTTTGCTGATGATAATGTAAAAATGGTTGCAGCAGTACATCAAGAGGGAACTACCACAAATTCATGTTAGATTCAGAAAAGGACTTGGAAAGAGAGCTACCATGGCTGATGTCAGATGAATCTTGACTGGAAGCAAAAAATACTAGAAAGATGTTCACCTGGGTTTTATTGACTATGCAAATGTATGCAACTGTGGATCATAAAAAAATTAGGGATAACATTACAAAGATTGGGAATTTCAGAACACATAATTATGCCCTGTGTAATGCTGAATAATGTTATGTAAAACCTGTACATAGAAAGAAGTAGTTGTTTGAACAGATCAGAGGGATACATCATGATTTAAAATCAAGAAAGGTGTGTGTCAGAGTTGTACTCTTTTACCATACTTGTTCAATCTGTATGTTGAGCAAATAATCTCAGAAATTCAACTATAGGAAGAAGAACATGGCATCAAGATTGGAAGAAAAGTCATCAACAATCTGTGATTTGTAGCTGACACACCTTTCTTGCTAAAGGGAGGAAAACTGAAGTATATACTTGATCAAAGATCAAATGATAAACATGTACTCGATGATGAAAGACTATAGTCTTCAGTATGGATTATATCTTTACATAAAGAAAACAAAATTCCTCATACCTCGACCAATAAGCAACATCCTAAGAAATGGAGAAACTTAAAGTTGTCAAGGATTTCATTTTATTTGGATCCACAATCAATGCCCATGGAAGTTGCAGTTAAGAAATCTGGGAATATCTGCTGCAAACTAACTCTTTAAATTGTTAAAGAGAAAAGTTGTCACTTTGAAGACTAATGTGTGCCTAACTCAAGCTATGGTATTTTCACATCAGTTGGATATTGAATGAGGACTGCAGAAAAATTGATGCATTTGAATTGTGGTATTGGCAAAAAAAAAGTTGAATTTACATGGACTGCCATATGAAAAAACAAATCTGTCATGGAGGAAGCAGGAATGCTCCTTCGAAGCAAGAATGGCCAGACTTTGTTTCTCATACATTGGTCATGTTATCAGAAGGGACTAATCCCTAGAGAAGGATATTGTGTTTGTTAGAGCAGTTATTGTTATTGATAGGTGCCTTCAAGTAGGCTCTGACTCATGAAGACCCTATGTACAACAGAACGCAAAATGGGTTGGTCCTGCACCATCTTCACAATCTTTGCTATGCTTGGCCCTACTGTTGCAACCCCTCTGCAAGTCCACCTTGTTGAGCATTTTCCCCTTTTATTCTGACCCTCTACTTTACCAAGCATGATATTCTTCTCCAGGGAATGGTCCCTTCTGATAACATGACCAAAGTAGGTGACACAAAGTCTGGCCATTCTCTTTTCTAAGGAGCATTCCAGCTGTACTTCTTCCAGGATTCAAATTAAAACTCACTACTGTCAAGTCGTATCTGCTTCATAGTGACCCCTCCTTGGGTTTCCGAGGCTGTATCACTACGGAAGTAGGTTGCCCAACCTTCCTTCCGAGGAGTGGCTGGTGGGTTTGAACCGCCAGTCTTCTAGTTAGCAGTCATATGCCTTAGGCACTATGCCACCAGAGCTCAAATGTGTTCTTTTTCTGATAGTCCATGGTAACACAACATTTTGATGGCATCAACTGCTCTTTGGTCTTTCTTATTTATTGTCCAGCTTTCACATGCTTTTGAGCCAATTGAAAATATCATGGCTTTAGCTAGGTGCACATTAGCATTTACATATCTTTGCTCCTTAACATTTTAAAGAGGTCTTTTGTAGCAGATTTTCCCAGTGTGTTAGAGAGAGAGACAGAGAGACAGAGAGAGATAAGTGTTGTGTGCGTGCAAATATATACACACATATATATACATATATATGCATATATATTATAAATTTCAATTTTAGCCACACAGAAATGAAAATTCTTTTCACCCAAGGATAGAATCTATGCTGGTGGTGGGGGATTACTCAAAGGTCAGGTAAGGTGATAGCAGAAGTGGGGAGAAGTTTCTTACTTTTGATGTTGTAAGGCCCTGTTGGCATCTGTTGAGATATTCATTACCCTCTTTTAGATTTTGTCAATTTTTCATTCAGAATTTGTAAGATTGCTTGAAGATTCATGACCCTTTCTGCTTCTGAAGATTTATGCCATAGTGCAGCCCAAGAAATTCTCCCAATTTCCCAATGAGCCATAATTTATTCAGTTCTATTTTAGTATCATGAGACTTCTTCTCTTGCTCTTATCCACCACAGAAATGAGGAAGAAAGTCCAGGCCCATTCTTCCAGACATAACCCACAGCTATTCCTTGGTGTACTTGTCTCTACAGGGCTGTACCTAAGACATTAAACACATATACCCTCTGCACTCAGATCCCAAAACCTGTTTGTCCATTCTAGATCTTTTAACCCCTCTCTTCATCTCAAGTTTCAAGGCACAAAGGGTCCTTTTATCTTAGTTCCACTAAGTTTATACACTTTCTGTTTTTCCCAATTCTCTGTCTTCTGACAGCACAGAGAATCTTGAAGTGGATTGCAAGTGCAAGAAAATTCACACACATTCTCCCAAAGATATGAATTCTTTGTTTTTCCTCTTTTTTTTCTTTCTTCTACTTTAAAACTGTCTTCAGAGAAAGAACATGGTATTTTAGAAGACTCAGTGGCGAAAGAGCCAAGGACAACAAAGAAATACTAGGGAAAATTATGGCACAGCAGAGATTTGGCATGGCACAAAAATCCCACACAGTGCCTATCGCTATCCTAGCTTTCAGAACAGGATGCCAGAAGATGGCTAACTTAACTAGGGTTCAGTTTTTTAAACAAGGTCAATAGGTTCCTATACTTCAAAGGAAAGATAAATAAATGCTTAATGTGTTAAAATAGATTTTAAAAATAATTATCCCCTTTATTAAATAATATTAAAAATTAATGAAGTAATATATCAATATTGGTTCATTAATTGTAAATAATATATTATGGCAATATAAGTTTTTGATAAAGTGAAAACTAGGTTTGACATATATGAAAATTCTGTACTATATTTGGAAACCTTCTATAAGTCTAAAATTTAAAAGTACTTTTTCAATGTTTATTTTCAAGAAAAAGATAAAGTTGCATTTAACTGAGAATTATTTGATATTTGAAAATTATAAATCATGTACCAGACAATATCCAAGGAAACACTATTTTGTAATTAAATCAATGACTAAGAATAACTCATATAAGTATTGTGCTTTCATGCACATTTATTGTGATATATCAAATTAAATTATAGTTTGCTTAAATGGTTAATAAGAATATCTTTTAAAATTATTTCACTTATATGAAATATCTAGAATAGAAAAATGTATAAAGATCAAAGTTTATTAGTGGTTACTCAGGGTAGGAGAAAGGGGCAATATGGAAGTCATTGCTTAGGTGGTACTAAGCTTCTCTTAAGAGGGATGGGCACATTTGGAAACGCCAAATCCCTAGTGGTGACAGGTGCCTAATATGATGAACCTATTAATGTCACTAAATCATACATGTAAAATATGTCAAAATGGTAAGTGTTTATATACACACACATACACACACTCTTGTTTCTCTCTCTCTCTTTATAACATGCACACAAACTAAATTGGCAGCTATTTTTATTTTTTCTCACATAACAAAAAATGAGAAATCTTATACTTTTTCACTGTAGTCTACACATACATTTTTCTTCATGTGTATCAAACAATAGGGGCTTACAATATAAAAGGAGGTTGAGAGAAATATCTGTCATGTAAAAAATCAGCCTCCCAAACTATGTGTCAAGTATGAGAAGGTTACTGTCTCCCCTGGACTCAAGGGGCTAATCTCTTGAAGTCTCTTCTAGTTTATGATTCTTTGATATCTTTCCAGAGATCCTTCATTTATTTCCCCAGCCACCTTGAATTACTAGAGCTTTAAGTTTGTGAATTAAATATAACTGATGTTTCTCTTCAGAAAGGATAAAAATATGCTAAAAAATTCTACTTTGTTTCATCTATTGGACTTTAACAGGATCAAATATTAGAATGAGAAATGAATTAACAAAGATTGCTAAAATACCATTCATTTTAGAGTTTCTAATTTACTTCAGTTGATTTTTTTTTTTTTGCTTTTTTTCCCCAAAATCAAATTGGACTAAAAGATAATTACACTTCTTAAAAAAAAATGTATGTTTTCGGAAGTGTATTCATTAAGGAGACTTGAAAATAAAGTAGCTGCCCATAAGCTATGTTTTCACTAAGGAAAATACATCAATGTAGCTGGTTTCTTCCTCCATTCTTAGAATTGTTGTTAGATCATTTCACTAATTTTATGTAGTAAATTCAACTTTGTTATTATTCTGAAGAATTTGAAATAAGAACTAGAAATGTTACAATCTAACTTACTTGGAGAGAGGTATTGGTGTGGTAAACAAAGAAGTTTACATTGCAATTTCTTTTTAATGTCAGCTTCATGACCTTTGTATTTCCAGGGAGTGCTTTGTGATGGTAGAATCTTAAATTGTTTAGAAATGTTTAACATGTACAATACTGGCTTAAAATGGAAAGGAAGGAGGGGAAGGGAGAGAAGAGAGGAAGAAGGAAAGAAGAAAGGAAGGAAGGGAGGGAGAAAGGGAGGGAGGGAGGGAGGGAGGAAGGGGAAGGAAGAAAAGTAAACTAAGGAGCCTTGGCTGGAGATTTGGTGGTTCCTCTGTTATATATTCAAGAGCTAAAACAAATTTATCAAGAATTATAGTTCAGGTAAAGATGGAGTAACAAGGAAAAGATTTATATTATTTCTCAAACAACCAACTAGAAGGGGGAATTGTCTTAAAAAAATCAAGCATTGGAAAGTTGATGACAAAGGGCTTCAAAACGAAGAGAGAGAAATTAGGAATAGGGGAAGATAAGACTATCTTAGCTTGTTGTTTTTGAACAGTTGCCAGGCTAGGCTGTGGCACAAGGAGAGGAAATCCAAATAGAGTCCAGTGGGTATCCAAGGTTGAGAGGAGAAAGCTGAGAGACCAAGGAGACTAAGATATCTAGGTTTTATAGAAAAGAATAGCAAAAGAGAGCTAAACATAGCTAATGCCAAAGATCTGCCATAAGCAATAAGTTCATCAGAAAATGCATGTGTGAAAAATACCTGAGGCCAGAGAAAATCACCAGATAATTTAGAAGTAATAGTGTCCATTTCTTACACAGGACAATACAAAGTGCCTATTGCCGCAAGCAGCCTAAAACCTCATGGGGCATTGAGCAGACAACGCAGAATTGCCTGGCCTTGTTGTTATTTTCAGGTGCCAGGGTGCCAGTCAAGTCAGTTTCAACTCATAGTGACCCCATGAACAACAGCATGAAACACTGCCAAGTTGTGTGCCATGCAATAGTTCCAGAACATGCTGAACATAATAATATCACTAAATGGTACATATAAAATATGTCAAAATGGTAAATGTTCAGTTTATATATTTTAGTCATACAGAAATTATATTTATTATTTATAATATTTTTATTTAATTTTATATAATATATATATTAGTTTTATTGAATTTTATAATTAGTTTGTAGAAGTGATGATTGAATTTTATATCACCACATATGCTGAAGATTCACCACTTATACTGTGGTGGCTTCCATGTTACTGTGATGCTAGAAGCTATGCCACCAATATTTCAAATACCAGCAATATCACCCATTGTGGACAAGTTTCAGCTGAATTTCCAGCTAATTAAGACAGAGTAGGATGAAGGACCAAGTGGTCCACTTCTGAAAAATTTGATTAAAGAAAACCTTATGAATAACAAGGAAACACTTTCTGATACAGTGTGGGAAGATAAACCCCTTTTGTTGGAAGGTGCTGAAAATATGACTAGGGAAGAACTGCCTCCTTGAAGTAGAGTTGACCTTAATAACATGGACTGAGTAAAGCTTTTGGGACCTTCATTGGCTTATGTGGCACTGCTTAAAATGAGAAGAAACAGCTGAAAATGTACAGTTAGAATGTAGGATGTATGAAATATGAATCTGCAGAAGTTGGAAGTCATCAAAAATTAAACGGAAGGCATAAAGATCAATATCCTAGGTATTAGTAAGCTGAAATGGATTCGTATTGGCCATTTTGATTAAACAATCATATGATCTATTATACGAGGAATGACAAATTAAAGAAGAATGACATCAAAGAGAACATTTCAAAATCTATCCTGAAGCACAACTCTGTCAATGATAGGATATTAATCTGCTTACAAGGAAAACTATGACTATTATTCAAATATATGCACCAACTGCTAATGCAAAGATAAAGAAATTGAAGATTTTCTCCAAAATGTGCAGGCTGAAATTGATCAAATATTCAATCATGATGCATTGATAATTACTAGTGATTGGAATGTGAAAACTGGGAGCAAAAAAGAAGGATCTGTAGTTCAAAAACATGGTCTTGATGATAGAAGTGACCCTGGAGAATGCATGATAGGATTTTGAAAGACCGATTCATTGCAAATTCCTTTTTTTCAACAACACATATGATAATTATATGCATGGATATCACGGATGGAACACAGTAAGCAAATCAACTCCATCTGTGGAAAGAAACAATGGAAAAACTCAATATTATCAGTCAGAACAAAATCAGGGGCTAAATGTGAAACAGACTATCTATTGCTCATATATAAGTTCAAGTTGAAGTTGAAGAAAATTAAAACAAGTCCACAAGAGCCCAAATACAAACTTGAATGTATCTCATCTGAATTTAGAGATCATCTCAAGATTAGATTTGTTGCATTGAACACTAATGACCGAAAACTAGATGCATTGTGGGATAACATCAAGGACTTCATACATGAAGAATGCAAAAGGTCATTAAAAACACAAGAAAGAAAGAAAAGACAAAAATGGATATCAAAAGAGACTCTGGATCTAGCTTTTGAATTAGAGTAGCTAAAGCAAATGGCAGAAATGATGAAGTAAATGAGTTAAACAGAAGATTTCAAAGGGAAGCTTAAGAAGAGAAAATAAAGTATTGTAATGAATTGTGCAAAGACTGAGAGTTAGAAAACCAAAAGTAAAGACACACTCAGCATTTCTCAAGCTGAAAGACCTGAAGAAAGAAAAAGCCTCAAGTTGCAATATAGGAGGAGTCTATGGATAAAATTTTGAATGATAATGCATGGAGCATCAAAAGAAGATGGAAGGAATACACAAAGTCAATGTACCAAAAACAGTTGGTTGACATTCAACCACTTCAGAAAGGAGCACACAATCAAGAATCAATGGTATCTATCAAAGGAAGAAGCAAAAACAATTAATCAGCATTGAAATATTTTAGGAGGTAGCACATGATCAAGAATCAATGGTATTGGAGGAAGAAGTCCAGGCTGCATGTAGATCCTGGGGAAAACAAGGCTCTAGGAATTGATGCAAAGCAAATTGAAATGTCTCAACAAAAAGATGAGCACTAGAGGTGTTAACTCATCTGTATTTATGCCTATTCCAAACAAAGTCTCTCCAACAGAATGTGGATATTACAGGCAAGTAAAATTTTACCGAAGGTAATTAAAAATTGACTGCAGTTGTATTTTGACAGGAAACTGCCAGAAATTCAAACTGGATTCAGAAGAGGACATGGAACGAGAGATATCATTGCTGATGCCAGATGAATCTTGGCTGAAAACAGAATAACAGAAATTTATTTACCTGTGTATCACTGACTATGCAAAGACATTCCATCGTGTGGATCACAACAAATTATGGACAACATTGCAAAGAATGGGAATTCCAGAGCACTTAATCACGCTTATGAGGAACCTGTACATAGACCAAGAGACAGTCATTCAAACAGTGCAAGGGGAACTTCACGGTTAAAAATCAGAAAAGATATGCATCAGGATTGTATCCTCTCACCATACATATACAATCTGTATGCTGAGCAAATATATAGAGAGGCTGGAACGTTTGAAGAAGAATGGGGCATCAGGTTTGGAGAAAGACTCATTAACAACCTGAAATATGGAGATGATACAACACTGATTCCTGAAATTGAAGAAGGCTTGAAGCACTACAGCCTTCAGTGTAGATTACACTTCAATGTAAACAAGACAAAAATCTTCACCAATAAATAACATCATGATAAATGGAGAAAACATTGAAGTTGTCAATGATTTCATTTTACTTGAAGCTACAATAATTGCCTGTGGAGCTGTTGTTTTTTTTATTATGTATATATACATATATTATCTGAATTAGCCTAAATTTTATAATTTTCCCATAAGAAATTTATACCATGTCAAGAATATAAAAAAGGAAATCTATTATGAGTAAAATGCATGGAAAAATCTAATTGTTAAACCTCTAAGAGCTTTATATTATTTCATCAATAAACAAAATTTTATACGATTTCATAAATCTCCTGTAAGAAGATTTAGTAACTGTACCATTACTGTTTTTCAAAACATTTATCAACACAGCTCAAATATTATCCCTTCAATTTTACTTTGAAACACATACCCTTTTCTACCTTAGGAATATATTGAAGCACAGTAGTAGGCCATTCAAGGATATGTTTCTTGGAGAATATTAATAAAATGAGGAGTATGAATCATGTAAATTGGAGTTCGTTTCAAAACTTATATTTCTTTAAGAGAATGTGATAGGAGAAGAGTTGTTAGGTGTCCTCGAGTAGATTCTGGACCCTATATCCAACAGAATGAAACATCTTGAGGACTGATATGTGCCTGATCCAAGACATGGTATTTTCAATTGCCTCATCTGCATATGAAACTTGGACAATGAATAATACAAAAAAGAATTAATGCCTTTGAATTACAGTGTTGGTGAAGAATATTGAATATAAGATGGAAGAAAAAATCTGCCTTGGAAGAAGTACAGTCAGAATGCTCCCTAGAAGTGCAGATGGGGACACTTCATCTCACATACTTTGGACATGTTATCTGGAGGGGTCTGTCACTGATAAAGGATGGAGCAACGTGGATGCTGCAACAGTGGGCTCAAATATAGCAATGACAGTGAGGATGGCTCAGGACTGAGCAAAGTTTTTTTCTGTTGTACATGGGGTCACTATGAGTCAGAATCATTTTGACAGCATAAATAGCAACATGCTGAAGTTAAAACTTTGTAGAATATTTTATTTACTAATGAAAATTGAGGGTTTATTTTTATTGTTGTTCTTGTTATTGTCTATACTCAGATTCCATGTTATTTTAAATCATTTATTTAAGTTATCTTTTATCATGTACAAAAGTATTTAAAGAAGTGCTTAAATTTATCTGGGTACCATTTTTAGAAATTAAAATATTCTTTTGTTAATGTGATTGCTTGCTCTGTTTAAACAACAGCTGTCACTAGTGTTGCACATTTATCCTTTTGTATTTTAATGAAATCAACCACATCCTTAGGAAATGGCAATACTATTATTGCTGATATATGTTATTGATAGAAACAGTTGCAATGTAAAGTTTTAAATTAAATCAAGTTGATACCAAGGTTTCCATATGTGTAAATATGGAAGTTGGATAGTAAATGAGCTCTATTACAGGCTCATAGAGAAGTGAGCAGCTTTATAAAAACAAGTGCATAGAAACAATTGTCTGGATCTATAAAATATAGCTGTTTTCTGTTTTTTCTTATGAATACATTGTTTTGAAGTGTTATAGAGTATACAGACAGCTTGTAATAAGCCTTTCATTTTCTCAATCTACTTTAAGATAGACATTGACATTGCACCTAGAAGACTGCCTTGCACAGAAAGGAATTTAAAAGAAGCAGGTGATAGTAATTAGTAGCAATAATTGAGTTGCTAGTATGCACCAGATACTGTAATAAACTTTTATGTCTATCATTGTATTTAATATTCACAAAGACCTATTTGGTTTTTAATATTCATCTTTATTAAATGTGTCCTATATGCCCCCATATGGTTTTTGGTTTGGGGAAAGACTTCTTATTGTTTACTTCTCAGGAAATAACAAGTGGGTAGTT
>NW_006921642.1:5458335-5459132 GCF_000298275.1 Orycteropus afer afer
TATTTCAGCTGCACTTTTTCCAGGACAGATTTATTCATTCTGGCAGTGCACAGCATTTTCAGTGTTTTTCCACAGCACTACAATTCAAAGGTATCAATTCTTCTTTGGCTTTCTTATTCATTGTCTAGCTCTCACATGCATGTAGGCTAATTGAAAATATTATGGCTTGGATTGTTAGGTGCTGTTGAGTTGGGTCTGACTCATAGTGACCATACATACAACAAAACAAAATACTGCCTGGTCCTGTGCCATCCTCATAATCCTTGCTTTATCTGAGACAATACATCTTGCTGAGGGTCTGCCCCTTTTTCACTGACCCTCTCCTTCACCAAGCATGATATCTGTCTCCAGGGAATAGTCCCTTCTAACAATATGACCAAAGTAGGTGTGGTGACGTCTGGCCATTCTCTCCTCCGAGGAGCATTCTGGTTGCACTTCTTTCAGAACAGATTTGTTCCTTCTTCTGGCAGTCCATGGTATTTTCAGTATTCTTTGCCAACACCACAACTCAAAAGCATCAACTCTTCTTTAATCTTCCTTATTCATGGTGCAGCTTTAACATGCATATGATGCAATCAAAAATGCCATGGCTTGGGTTAGGTGCACCTTAGACTTCAAAGTGACATCTTTGCTCTTTAGCACTCTAAGGAGGACTTTTGCAGCAGATTTGCCCAGTGTTATATGACATCTGATTTCTTGCTGCTACTTCCATGGATGTTGAGTGTGGATCCAAAAAATGAAATCCATGACAACCCCCATCTTTTTCCCATTTTTTTGTGATGTTGCTTATTGGTCCA
>NW_006921642.1:5487138-5488720 GCF_000298275.1 Orycteropus afer afer
ACTTGAACAGACTGAGAGCTAGTCACTCAGACAGAGCAATGAACTGCATGATTTAAAATCAGGAAAAGTGTGTGTCAGGATTGTATGTTTCCACCCAATTTATTCTGTCTGTATGCTCAGCAAATAATCCAAAAGCCTGCACTATATGAAGAAGAATGCAGCATCAAGATTGGAGGAAGACTCATTAACAACCTGCAGATATGCAGATGACACAACCTTGCCTGCGGCAAGTGAAGAAGACTTGAAGCATTTATTGATGAAAATCAAAGACTACACCTTTAGTATTAATTATGTCTCGATGTAAAGAAAATAAAAATCCTCACAACTGGATCAATAAGCAACATCATAATAAATGAAGAAAAAATTACAGCTGTCAAGGATTTCATTTTACTTGTACCCACAATCAATGCCCATGCAAGCAGCAGTCAAGAAATCAAACAACATATTTCATTGGTAAAATCTACTGCAAAAGATCTCTTCAAAGCAGTAAGAAGTAAATCCATTACTTTGAGTAAGGTGTGCCTGAACCTAGGCATTTTATTTTCATTCTCTTCATATGCATATGAAAGCAGTTCAGTAAATAAGGAAGACCAAAGAAGAGTTGATGGATGCCTTTGTGTTGTGGTCTTGGTGAAGAATAGGGAGCTCTGGTGGCATAGTGGCTAAAGCATTTGACTGGTAACCAGAAGGCTGGTGGTTCAAACTCACCAGCCATTTTCTGGAAGGAAGGTGGGACAGTCTACTTCCATAGTGATACCTCCTCAGAAACCCAAGGAGGGGTCGCTATGAGTTGGATCTGACTCCATGACAATGGTTACATTGCATTGACAGAAGAGTGAACAAATCTATCCTGGACTAAGTGCAGTCAGAATTCTCCTTACAAACAAGAATGGTCAGATTTCATCTCAACTACTTTGGTCATCTTGTCAGAAAAGGCCATTCTCCGGAGAAGGATATCATGCTTGGTAAAGTGGAGGGTCATCGGAAAAGGGAAGACCTTCAATGAGATAGATTGACACAGTGGCTGCAAGGATAAGCTCAAGCGTAGCAAGTACTGAGTGGATGGCACAGGACTGGCCGATGTTTTATGCTGTTGTACACAGGGTCACTATAAGAGCTGACTCAATAACACCTAACAACAACAAACAACAGGGTTGCCATAAGGGAACTGATTTGTCAGCACCTAACAACAAAAAGCAATTACGATGTAACTCAGCAATTGCAACCTTGAATGTGTATCGCCAAGAAATGAAACATACAACCACACAGAAACTGGTACACATATGTTTGTAAAAGGTTTATTTGTAATATCCAAACACAGGAAAAAAACCAGATGGCTTTGAACAGATAAATGGTTAAGTAAACTGTGATGCCACTTACCATAAAATACTACACAAAAATAAAAGGGAACAAACTATAGATACACACAACTTGGATGAATTTTCAGAAATCAGGCTGAGTGAAAAAAACCAAATGCTAAAATCATATATATGGGAGCTCTGGTAGCATAGTGGCTAAGACACTTGCCTGCTAACCAGAAGGCTGACGGTTCAAACCCATCAGCCACTCCTCGGAAGGAAGG
>NW_006921642.1:5489040-5490579 GCF_000298275.1 Orycteropus afer afer
ACACAAACCCACACAGGTGATAAAATTGTAAAGAACTAAATACAATAAATGTATACACATGATCTCTCTGTACTTTTTACAACTGCAAAGGAATTTATAAGTATCAAAATAAAAATTTCCAGGAATAAAAATCACCATCTAGAGACAAGATGATATAGAGTCATCTTTCCTTGTTCCTTTCTGTGATGTATAACTATAAACTTGAAAATAATGCAAGAGACCATCATTGATGAACTCTGTGAAGTTCAAAAGGTTAGGGTGCCAGGATAGGAGAAACAACTTAGCAGCAAGTTGTCTTATAATGAATACTCTCCCCCGCCCAATAGAAGGCAACCAAGGTCTGGCATTCCCTTACTCCCAACCCAGAAACAGAAGACATCCCAGATAGGCTAATTCCTCCCCCAAATAAAAAAGGAGCCCTGCCCACAATACCAAGTGAGTCTGTAGAACTGGCAGAAAGGGAGAACAGAAGTCACCCTGAAAATAAGTGGCCAAAGGAAGCACTCTTCTCTCCTGGGTTTGAGCATCCATACTTCACTTAAGGACACCATATATTCTTAAGTACAATCAAGGGGATCATGCCATAACAAACAGTAACTGCCAGGGAAGCACTTTTCATTTCCCACAGGCATAGGAGATACAGCTACAATAATCTCTGAGCCCACAACAAGAAGCTAGAGGGAACATTCTACAACAATAGGAAGCAGGCTTTTTCCCTGCTGGACAGAGACTCTCTTCACCTACTTAGAGGCAACAGTAAGTGAAGCTTCTTCTACTCTCTTAAGAAGTACCAGTACTATTAAAAAACTAAGCAGACCCAAATAACACCAGAAAGGCCATGGAAATTATGTTGATTGGAACCACAGCTCACTACGTTTGACCAGGACTTGCCTGCTATACTTAAGATGAGTGTCTGCTAAAGTTGAAATACAAACCAATAGAAACAAGAGTCTTCTAACATAAGAGCCAGATTTTCCAGGATAAAATTGAAACTCACCTATGACAACAACAACAAAATGGTAATCACAACCTGAATGAAAAAAGAAAACTAACACATCCTGATACTATGATGAAACAGATACTGGGATTATCTTAAAAGAATGCTAAAGCAACCATCATGAAAATGCTTCAACAAATAATTACAGATTCTCTTAAAAAAAGAAAAATATTGAACAATTCCAAGAAGAAATAATCAAAAACTATCATTATCAAAACATAAACTGTGGTAGTTAAATTTGTGTGTCAATTTGGCTGGGCTTGGTTGAGTGGCTAGGCAGCTGGTGGTAGTTATTCCCCATGATGAGACTGGCAATCAACTCCATGGTGAGATCTACAAAAGCAGCTGAGTAGCTGCCTTTATGATATGGTCTGCTTCCTGTATATAAGGAGAAGCTTTGGAGATAGTCTCTAGATTATAGCACGCTTGGATCCTGCATGTAGCCCTGTCATTGTTCACCAGCCTGCCATGCTCTGCTGACCTTGGGACTTTACTGGACTTGAATTAATTGCCTGTGTGTGGTTTGGTAATATGGGACTGTG
>NW_006921642.1:5490894-5500811 GCF_000298275.1 Orycteropus afer afer
GCAGAACATAAACAAACAAATAAAAACCTCTCTAGATAGGCTCAATAGTAGAGTGGAGATGACAGAGAGTAGAACCAATGATCTTGATTCAAATCAATGGAATTTATGCAGTCTGAAGAACATATAGAAAATGTATTAAAGCAAAAGCAAAAGCAAAAAAAAAAAAAAAGAATGGATCCTCAGGAATCTGTGGAATAGTAACAAAAGCTCCAGCATTCATATCATTGGAGTTTTTGAAGAAGAGAAAGAGTGGGTCTGAAATAGTATTTGATGAAATAATGCATGAAACCTTCCCTTATTTCACAAAAGATACAAACCTAAAGATTAAAAAGCTGACTTTACCTCAAATAGAATAAATCCAAAGAAATCTACACCTAAATCTATTTCTAATAACTGAAGGCAAAGAAAAATCCCTGAGAGTAGACAGAAAGAAAATATGCATGACATATAAGGAATACTAAATTTCTCATATGACTCCATGAAGAACAAAAGAAAGTTGCACAATAATTTTCAAATCCTGAAAGCAAAGAAATACCTTCTATGAATATGCTATCTGGTGAAACCATATTTTCGGAATCAAGAGGAATTAAAGACATCTTCAAAAGTAGAAAAATTTTAAAAAAATGTTTCTATTTAAAATTTATCCTTAGAGAATGAGTAACATAAATTATTTTAAAAGGAAGAAAATGATCAAAGGAGGAGTCTTGGAATATAAGAAAATAAGGGAGAAAAAAAAAGAACACAAATATGAATAAATATAATAGACTATCCTCTCTTCATGCATTTCTAAATCATATATGTGATGATTGAAACAAAATTATCAAACCCAAAACAAAAAACTAACTCACTGCCATCGAGTAGGATCCAACTCATAGCGACCCCTCCTTGGGTTTCTGAGGCAGTGTCATTATGGAAGTAGATTGCCCAACCTTCCTTCTGAGGAGTGGCTGGTGGGTTTGAACCACCAGACTTTTGGTTAGCAGTCAAATGCCTTAGGCATTAGAGTGCCTTTGAAAAATGTAGAAGATAAAGAAACCTAAATGGAATTAAATTTCTACTCTTCATTCAAATTCATAAGCTCAGTAGACTGCAATAAGTTATGTTATTGTTGTTAGGTGCTGCTGTTGAGTCATCTCCTACTCATAGAGACCCTATGCACAGCAGAACGAAACTCTGCCTGTCCTTGTGCCAGCCTCATGATCCTTGCTAACTGACCCCATCAGCAGCCACTATGTCTATCCATTTCGTTGAGGGACTTTCTCTTCTTCATTGACCGTCCACTTTGCCAAGGATTATTTCCTTTTCCAGGGAATGGTTCCTTCTGACAACATGACCAAAGTACATGAGACAAAGTCAGGCCATTCCAGCTTCCAAGGCACATTCCGGCTGCACTTCTTCCAGGACAGATTTGTTAGTCCTTTTAGCAGACCATGGTACTCTTAGCATTCTTCTCCAACACAACTCAAAAGCATGAGCACTGTTTTGATCTTCCTTATTCATTGTCTAGTTCTCACATACATAAGAGGCAACTGAAAATACTATAGCTTGGGTTAGCACACCTTAGTCTTCAGGGAGACATCTTTGCTCTTCAGCAAAGAGGTTTTTTGCAGCAAATTTGCCCAATGCAATATATAATCTGATGTCTTGACTGCTGCTTCCATTGGTGTTGATTGTAGAACCATGTGATAAGAAGTCCTTGACAACTTCAATCATTTCTCCATTTATCATGAAGCTGTTTATTGGACTAGTTGTGAGGATTTTTGTTTTCTTTATATTATTAACATGTAATCCATACTGCAACTGTAGTCTTTAATCTTCATCAGTAAATGCTTCAAGTTATCCTCACTTTCAGCAAGCAAAGTTGTGTCATCTGCTTAATGCAGGTTGTTAATGAAAATTCCTCCAATCCTGATGATAAGTTATATATGTATATTTTAGTATGCATAGCAAATACTAAGAAAACTATACAATGTGGTACACTCAAAACCACTAGAAATAAGTCAACGTGAATTGTAAAACATATTCAAGCAATATAGGGAAGGTGAGAAAAGAGAAACAGGGGAATAAGGAAGCGAGGAAACAGAAAACAAATAATAAAACAACAGATTTCAGCCCTAACGTATTGGTAAAATTCTTAAATGCAAATGGTCGCATCAATGAAAAGCCAGAGATAGGCAGAGTAAGCAAAAATAGCACACAATCCAACTTTACGCAGTTTATAGGACACTCAATTCAGATTCAATGACGTAGATAGTTTGAAAGTAGAGGAATGGATATATATATATATATATATATATATATATATATACATACACTAATAGAAAAGTGGCTATATTAATATCAAGAAAGTAGACTTCAGAATAAAGAAAATTACTAGAAACTAGTAAGACAATATACAATGATAAAAGTATCCATCCACCAAGAAGACATAACGATCCTTAATATATAAACAACAAACAATAGAAAATCAGGATATGGCAATAAGACTAAAAACTAAAAAGTATAAAATTTAGGAATTAAAGATTTGGTAAAATGTAAAAGGAAACAAATGAAACAAAATAGATTATTGGTTACACTTGCATGAAGGTCGAGAGATGCAATTTCAGAGCAGCATAGGGCAGGTTTCAAAAGAACAAAGAACCAAAACCAACTCATTGCTCTTTAGTTGATACCGATTTATAGTGACTCTATAGGACAGAATAGAAAGGCCACATAGGGTTTCCAAGGCTATAAATCTTTATAGATGCCACAGACTACCTCACCTTTTTCCCACGAAGTGGCTGCTGGGTTTAAACCGTGGACTTTTGCATTTGCTGCCAGAAGTTTTAACCACTACTCGACCAGAACTCCTTTCCAAAGCACTCCTAAGGAATTATTTCTTAAACTGAATGGTAGGCACGAATGTACTTCCTTTGTCTTTTAACTGTGTGTATAAGTTTACATACATGTACATACGTATGGAATGTATGCATGAAGTTTTATAAAAATATATATACTTGCATATATATTTTTCAAAAGAAAGATATAAAAATGTGCATCATTACAAATCTGAGTTTGAATTTCAACTCTGAGACTTTCTAGATCTTGAGTACTCCTTTATCACTGTGATCCATGATTTTCAAATTGTTTAATGGGAAAGATATTTAATTCACATAGCTAATGTAAAAAAAAAAAAAAAAGATTTACAGTCACTAAGTAAATGTTAATCTTTTTCCATTTATCATTCATGCTGGCATGGTTCCTGGGCAAAGGTTCAGTAAATAAGAAATAGTCAACTAAAGTTTTTTAATTTTTTTTTCCCTTAATACTTACGTTCCCTTTTCTAAAAATTAACATTAAAAAAATGAGGCTTGACAGCACAAAATAGATAGGAAATTCTGAAGGGTTAACTTCCTCCTAGTGCAGTGTATTTTATGAACAGTACTGAACAGCTGAATCGGGGGTGGGTACCACATGTCAGATATTGGCTCTAGATACCACTTCTAAAATAGTTCTCACAAAGAATTTGTGATCAAACTATTATTCCCTTTTGCAATAATTTAAGCTTTGTTTTTATTATTATTGTGAAAGGGATTTAACGTAGATGGAATTTAGTTTTTTAGGTAATCTGTCTATAACACTAGCCCTAAATAAATAAAGTCTTTTTAATTCTAAAGACTTTACTCCTTAATAGTTCTACCACATATCTACAGAAATTTGTTCTTTAGATGCTTAAATGAAATTAAGTAGATGCACAACCTTAGCTAAAGTGAAACTTTAAGAATTAAATTTTATTCACTTGTAGCATTCCAATATATTACTTTTTTTCTAAATTTTGTTTATTTATTTATGTTGTTGCTGAGAATATGCAGCAAAACATACACCAATTCAATAGTTTCTAAGTGTACATTTTAGTAACATAAGTTCTGTTCTTTGAGTTGTGCAATCATATTCACTCTTGTTTTCTGAGTTGTTTCTCCCTCATTAAAATAAACTCATGGCCCCCTAAAATTTCCATCTAATCTTTTGAGTTTAAAGATTAAATAGAGGAACATTTCAATATGAATGTTTTCATCGGATCAGATTTAGAAGTCAGAATTCCTGATCTTATCTAGAACAACAAAATTTCATAAACCCTGTATTTTATTTTAATGTAAAATGCTAAATTGGAAAGCAAAGTTATAAGCATTTTAAAATTTAAAATGGGAAATTCACTATTACCACTAATTCTCAAAACTCAAGTTTATCAGGTTTTTTAAATGCATTTTAATGATATATAATTTATGTACAGTGAAATATACAGAACTCAAATGACATGGGTCAATGCTTTTTTTTTTCTTTTTTGCAGTGTTGTGTTCCCTCCCCTCCTCTCCTCTCCATGGCAACCAGCAAAGAAAGTTTCCCTCCATATATAAACTGTTCCTTGACCCTCCACAACAACAAACTAATACTATATTTGTCCTTCTGTGATTGACATATTTCACTCAGCATAATGTCCTCCAAGTTCATCCATATTGTGCTGGGTTTTACAGACTATACATTATTCTTTAGTGCTGCATAACATTCCATTGTGTGTATGTACCATAGTTTGGTCATCCACTCTTCCACTGATGGACACCTAGGTTGTTTCCATCTTTTTGCTATTGTAAATAGTGCTGCAATGAACATGGGTGTGCATATTTCTCTTCCTGTCCTGGCTCTCACCTCTCTAGGATATATATTTGGTAATGGGATTGGTGAGTCAGATGGTATCTCCAATTCTAGCTTTCTAAGGAATCACCATACTGTTTTCCACAGTGGTTGTATCACTTTACAGTCCCACCAGCAGTGTATGAGAGTCCCAATCTCTCCACATCCCTGCTAGTGTTTGTTATTTTCTGTCTTCTTGAACCTTGCCATCAGTGCTGGAGTGAGATGGTATCTTGTTTTGATTTGCATCTCTCTGATGGCCAATGATCGTTGAGTATCTCTTCATGTATTTGCTGGGTGCCTGAATATCCTCCTTGGTGAAGTACTTATTCATGTCTTCTGCCCAATTTTAAACTGGATTGTTAATTCTTTTGGTGTTGAGGCATTGGCGTTTTCTATAAATCTTAGAGATAAGTCCCTTGTCAGATATGTAATTATCAGTAAATACGAATTTGTTGCTGTCATTTTGTTATGTGCTGTTTCGTGTTGATTTCTTTGTTACATACAATTTTCTGTGCTGAGCTCATTTTGTTTATGAATAGTGTTATCACTTCCTTCATTGCTATTGTAGCGTAGTGCCTAAGGCACTTGACTGCTGACCAAAAGGCTGGCGGTTCAAACCCACCAGCCACTCCTCAGAAGGAAGATGGGGAAATCTACTTTCGTAGTGATACTACCTCAGAAACCCAAGGAGAGGTAGCTATGAGTCAGGTCCGACTCGACGGTACATAACAACAATAACAACAACAAATATTTGTGCCGGTCCTCTTTTTTATTTTGATGTGAAGGTTTATCATTTTTCTTTGAGGTTACCCTGTGATTTATAGTTTTATAGTTTTCTTCCCAAATTTAGAATTCTGCAATTCTCTTGAATTCTTTGCCATTTAGAAGCTCTGTAACTACACTGTTTTTTCCCTCTTTTGGGTTTGTAGTATTCCTCATTTGCCAATTAATGTCTCTGGTTCCCTGTTTACAATCTTGTAGGCTAATTTACTTTGGATACTTCTATAACTGGGTTGGTCTCTGGGTTATGTCATCATGTGTGTTAATGATCAGTTGTTTGTTGTTGTTGCTTCTCTGCCCAAAGGACTCCCTTTAGCATCTCTTATAAGGTTGTTCTGCTTTAAACAAATTCCCTTAATTTCTGCTTATCTGGAAATGTCCTAATTTCACCATCATATTTGAGGAGTAATTTTGCATAATTCTTGGTTGGAAATTTTTCGCTTTCCTGGTTTTATACATACCATCCCATTGTCTTGTCTTGGAAGGAAGGTTGGGCAATCTACTTCCATAGTGATACTGCCTCAGAAACACAAGAAGGGGTTGCTATGAGTCAGGTTCGACTCTATGGCACATAACAAGAACAACAACAACAACATTGTCTTCTCACGTGCATGGTTTCTGCCAAAAAATATGAGCTTATTTTTATTGGTTGCCCCTTGTAGATAACTTTTCATTTTTCCCATGTTGCTGTCAGGATTCTTTCTTTGTCTTTGGTTTTAGTGAGTTTGATGCTGATATTTCTTGGTGATTTTCTTTTGGGGTCTATCTTGTTTGAAGTTCATCAGACTTCTTGAATGGATATATTCTCATCTTTCACCATACCAGGAAAATTCTTTTCCAACAAATCTTTGACAATTTTTTCTGTGGTTTTATTTGCCTTTTCCTGTTCTGGAATTCTGATTACATGTAGGTTATTTCTTTTGATGATATCCCACATGAACCCTAGGCTTTCTTCATTTTGTTTTGATCTTTTTTCTGATTGATCCCTTTCCAAAAATGTATTCAGGTATTTGCCTTCAATCTCACTAATTTTGTCATCCATTTTTTCAATTCTACTCCTTTTCCCCTTCAATGTGTTATCTATTTCTGAAAATCTAGTATTAATCTTCTGTATTTCTGTCTGTAGATTTTGTATCATTTATAAAATTTTTCATTTATTTTTTCATTTTGTTCTTGTATTGTCTTTTGAAATTGTTCTAAGGTTTTCTCTGTGTTTTCCTCAATTTTGTCAGTGTTTTCTTTGATCTGTCTCTTAATTTGTTGAAGGTACCTAAATATAATTCTTTTGAATTCCTTATCAGGGGTTCCAATGCTGTGTCTTCCTCAGGGTATATATCCTGGTCCCTTGTTTCTCCTGCTTTATCTTGCTTGTTTATATGAACTGTGATACTCTGTTGTCTCCGAGACATTGTGATATTTTTGTTATTATATTTAATTGGTGATTATATGTTGGAGTGACTTGCCGACACTTTTTGTTTTCTTTGTTTTGTGTGTAAGTTATCTATGTAAGCAGGGTACTGTGCTGTGCTCCTCTATTCACTACTTGGCGGCACTTATACACTCACCTCCTTTCTTGTTGCCAGCCTCCCATATGTCCCTGCCTTCCTTGGCAAATGGAGCCTCTTCTTAGGTCCCTGGAATCCAAATGAGAATGCTGTCATGGATGACCACTGCTTGTAAAAATTCAAAATGACTGCACCCTCGGTCACGTTAAATATCCAAATGGCCACCACTTGTAAACATTCAAAATGGCTGTGCCCTCCAGACAGCTGAAAGCCACAGTTCAGGTTGTCTCCCTCCTTCTTGTTTCCCATCCTAGTCATAGGCCACCAGCACAGTCATCCCTGCAGCCCTTGGCGACAAGGACTGATCTTTAAGTCGGTTCTCAGGGCCCAAAAACACTTGGAAATATTCCTGCTGTTGGTCCTGTCAGAGTAGCTGACAGTCCACTGCTCTGACCATCTCCATACTCACTGTTTTCGTTCAGGTTTTTCCACTAGTTAGTGGCTCATCTGTATCTTTGTCAATTGATTTCTCTTTTCTTTGTTGAAGAGGGTCTGTGTAGCTTGTCTGCCTATTCTTCCAGGTTACTAGAAATCAAGTTTATCATTTTTTTACTGTAAAAACCAATGACAAAATCGATGGAACTCTTGAGTAGTATACAGGAGCATCATCTTTCACTCTCCTTGTTGTTGTTGTTGTTATGTGCCGTCAAGTCAAACCTGACTCATAGCGACCCCTCCTTGGGTTTCCGAGGCAGTATCACTACAGAAGTAGGATTGCCCAACCTTCCTTCCGAGGAGTGGCTGATGGGTTTGAACCGCCAGCCGTCTGGTGAGCAGGCAAGTGTCTTAGCCACTACCTCCCCCTAAAAAAAGAAAAAAGAGTAGCCTTTTTAATAGAGTTAGCATAAATGTGGGACACACACTTAAATATTTATAATTAACTAGAGGTTAAATTTTTATTCCTTACAATAAACTGAAACTTTTTTCAGAATATATGTAAATTTTCCCTTTTTTATTTTCCTCTTGTACAGTAACTACATAACAGATATTCCAGGATGCAAATGTTGCAATTTGTTAAAGCACTACTTTCTTTGTAAACTAACAACAGGCAATATTATTTTGCCTTTCAGACTAATGAAGCCCTCAGAAAAAGTGTTTGCATAGTGCATTTCTTCCTATTGTGAATGTTGTCAATCTTAGATTCCATTGACTGGGTTCTTACTCATAGCAAACTTATGTATGATAGAACAAAATGTGATCCTGTCTTGTGTCATCCTAACAATCGTTGCTGTGTTTGAACTAAATGTTAACAGCCACTGTGCCATCCATCTCCTTGAGGGTCTCCATCTATTTTGCTGACTCTCTACATTACCAAGCATGACATCTTTCTCCAACAACATGTTCAAAGTAAGCAAGATTTTGCCATCATTTCTTCAGGGGAGCATTCTGGCTATACTCCTGCAAGAGAGACTCATTTGTTCTTCTGGCAGCCTATGGTATATTCAATATTCTTCACCAACCTCATAATTCAAAGTCATCAATTCTTTTTGGTCTTCCTTATTCATTGTCTACTTTTCATATGCATATAAGTTGATTAAAAATACTGTAGCTTGGGGTCAAGTGCACCCTAGTCATCAAAGTTAACATCTTTGCTTTTTAACACTTTAAAGAGGTCTTTTGCAGCGTTTTTGTCCCATGTAACATGTCATTTGATTTCTTAACTATTGGGCTTGCATTGTTGATTTAAGAAGAATGTAATTTTTGACAACTTCAATTTCTTCACCACTTATCACTGTGCAGTTTATTGGTGCCATTGTGAGGATTTTCATTTTCTTTAGGTTCATGTGTAATCCATACCTAAGAGTGTAGTCTTTTACTGTTATATGTAAGTGCTTCAAATAGTCTTCACTTTTAGCAAGTAAGGTTGTGTCATCTGCATATTGTAGTTTGTTAATGAGTCTTCCTCTAATACTGATGTCATGGACTTCTTCACATAGTCCAACTCCTCAGATTATTTGCTCAGCATAAAGATTGAATAAGTAAGGGAAAGAGTACAACCTTGCTGCACACGTTTTCCAATTTTAAACCACATAATATTCCTTTCTTTTGTTCAAACAACTGCCTCTTGATCCAAGTACAGTTTCCTGAAGAGCACAGTTAAGTGTTCTGGGATTCCCATTCTTTGCAATGTTATCCATAGTTGAATGCTTTCACAAAGTCAGTCAAACACAGATAAACATTTTTCTGGTATTCTCAGCTTCCAGCCAAAATCTATTTTATTCCAGCAATGATATCCTTTATTCTATGTCTTCTTCCACAACTGGGGTGAACTTCTGGTAGTTTTCTGTGGATATATGGCTGCAGCTGTTTTTTAAATTATTTTCTGTGAAATATTGTTAGCGTGTGGTATTAATGATATTTTTTCAATAATTTCTGTATTCTGTTTGATCACCATTACTTGGAATGTGCGTGAACAGGAATCTCTTCCTATCAGTTGGCCAGGTGATTGTCTTTCAAATTTCTTGACATAGATAAGTACTTCCAGCATTGTATTATTTGTTAATGCATATCAATTGGTATTTCATCAATTCCTGGAACTTTGTTTTTTATCAATGTCAATGGAGCTTTCATTTCTTCCTTCAGCACCAGTGGTTTTTGATCATGCTGTCTTCTGAAATCGCTAAACATGTATGTATTTTCTTGTGCTTTCACAAAATATGGTTACTACCAAGTAGAACTCTAAAAATAAAGTTGTCCCTAAGAGCTAAAGGGTGTTCATAGATCAAGGAATAATAGAATTGTTCCTCTTTGATTTTTATGCCTAAGCAAAAGCAAGGAAAAAAAAAAAAACCTCATTGTCAAGAGTTGATTCCAACTTATAGTGACCCCTCCTTGGGTTTCCAAGGTGGTATCTCTACAGAAGTAGATTGCCCCGTTTTCCTTCCGAGGAGTGGCTGGTGG
>NW_006921642.1:5501826-5502490 GCF_000298275.1 Orycteropus afer afer
TCCTCACTTTCAGCAAGCAAAGTTGTATTGTCTGCATATCTCAGGTTGTTAATGATTCTTCCTCCAATCCTGATGCTACATTTTTCTTCATATAGCCAGCTTCTTGAACTATTTGCTCAGCATACATATTGAATAAGTATGGAGAAAGGATACAACCCTGACACACTCCCTTCTTGATTTTAAACCATGTAGTGTCCTCTTGTTCCATTTGAATGAGAGCCTGTTGGTTAAGGTACAGGTTCCTCATGAGTACACTCAAGTGTTCAGGAATTCCCATGCTTGTCAATGTTATACATAATTTGTTATGATCCACACAATCAGGTGCCTTTGCATAGTCAAAAAAATGCAAGTCAACATCTTTCTGGTATTCTTTGCCTTGAGCCAAGATCCATCCATCAGCAGCTATAATAATCCTTGTTCCATGTGCTCTTTTGAATCCAGCTTACACCTCTGGAAGTTCTCTGTCAATATATTGCTGCAACTGTTTTTGAATTATCTTCAGTAACATTTTACTAGGAGCTCTGGTAGCATAGTGGCTAAGGCACTTGACTGCTAACCAGACGGTTGGCGGTTCAAACCCACTAGCCACTCCTCGGAAGGAAGTTTGGGCAATCCTACTTCCGTAGTGATACTGCCTCGGAAACCCAAGGAGGGGTCGCTATGA
>NW_006921642.1:5503525-5513727 GCF_000298275.1 Orycteropus afer afer
TCTTATGATGCAGCTCTTTCCCAGTCCTATTTTGAGAAACTTCTAACCTATCCAGACTATTCATACAGTTGTGCAGTAATGTATCAGACAATGTTTCTTTGCTATTCATAAGGTTTTCCCTGACCAATTCTTTGAGAAGTGGACAGCCTCTTCCTTCTTCCTAGTCTGTGTCATTTTGTAAGCTGGGCTGATACCTGTGCACCATGTGCACCCGGCTGGGTTTGAAACACCAGTGGCTCAGCCTCAAGACTCACATCAACATGTCACTGTGGCAGGAAAAACTGACAGACAAGTTTGTCTCCTTGCTGGAAACCTCTTCTACCACCCTTACCTTGGTCCTTGCAGCTGATTCCTCACTCTGTCCTGGTCCCCAGGCCTATTGTTTTCCTCTCTCCCATTCTCCCGCCCTGCTGCTTTGGGGCATGGCCTGGGTTCCCTCTCCTCACCTGGATCTCTGCAGCTCATTCATATCTAAACACACATAAGTACTTGCAAATATAACATTTAAATATGACAGAGAATATTTTAAAAAGACTTATAACTTTGAAAATAAATAAGGGAACACTCATCCTACTAAGGGAGCTCTGGTGGCATAGTGCCTAAGGCATTTGACTGCTAACCAGATTACTAATAGCACTATAATTTGTAAATTTTGTTAGCTATTCACACTGAGACAGAATTTACAAACTGCAGTTCTCTTGGTAGGCTGAGTCCGCCCTTATTTTTAGTAACAAGTATTTGTATGTATTCCTAGGCATAGAAACCAATGAGAAACAATTCTATTATTCCATAATATGTAAGCACCCTTCAGCCTAGAGATATAGCTTTATCTATAGAGTTCTATTTTGTAGTGTGCAGCCAGAATACCGCTTAAAAGTGTGAATGGGCAGACTGTCTCACTCACTTTGGTCATGTGAGAAGGGATGCTTACGTGGAGAAGGATATCATGCTCAGTAAAGTGGAGCATCAGTGAAAAAGGGGAAGACCCTCAACTAGGTGGATTGGCATGGAGGCTGTAACTATGGGCTCAAGTATAGCAAGTTTTGTAAGGATGGTGCATGGCTGTGCAGTGTTTCATTCTGTTGTATAGGGGTTGCTATGAGTTGGAACAGACTCAGTGACACCTAACAACAACAACAAAAAAAACTTGTTGTACATAGGCATATTGAAGAAATGCTGTGTTGGCTGGGAAACAAAAGTTGAGTGACGTCTCCTGGATATATTTTTTCTTAACAACCTGATTAGTACCTTTCTCTGTAGCAAAAGCTTTTTGATGAGAATTCAAATATCCTCCCACTCTACTTAATTTGACAGATCCATTCACATATATCTCCTCTACATCTCCTTGTCACATTCTTCTAATTTTTTTTCCCCAAGTTCCTAACCATCAAGCCAAATTATTAGCCACTTAATGTGGATGCATAATTCTTGCCATCTTTCAATTTACACAAAGTACACAACTCATTGTATAGCTAGAAATCCTATCTGCCAAGAAGTTTTGCCTTTACTAATATTTTTCAGGTACAGGCCTGAAAGAACTGTAATGAAGCAGTAGTTCAATTCTAGTTGGTGACAACTATTCTGTAGAGGTTCGTATTTTTATTTCTCAGTCAACTGTCATAAGGAATCTTCCATGAGACCACAGACCTGGATTGAAAAAGAGGAGTAAGTGCATTCAATCCACCAGTTCATGAAAAAGTACCTTCCAGACCTGGTCTCTTAAGAGACCGGGCTTCAGCACGTCTGGAAGGTACTTGTTCATATTTCAAATACAATTTCTATGTTATGATGGATTGCTATTGAGCATTTCCAGTATTATAATGTGATGGCATCATATACCATCAGTTCATGGTGGGAAAGAGTTACTTAAAGATCCATGTTACATACATTTAGTTTCTATTAGGGCTCAGGAGGAGTTCCTGGTTGGGTTAAAAATTTAAATGCTCAACTCTTAGCCAAAAAAAAAAAAAGACAGTTCAAACCTTTACAAAGGCACTTCAGAAGATAGACCAGATGATCTGCTTCTGAAATGTCACAGTCTTGAAAACTCTATAGAATAGTTCTACTCTGCACACTTGGGGTTGCCATGAGTCTGAACTGACTCTATTCCACAGTAACTAACAACAACAACAAGAGCGCTCATGAACAAGCCAAGTTCCTTAAAGTAAAATAAGATGTGCACAATTGGAGATAACTTTTCTCCAAATATCTAGGAGTATGTGCTGTTATTATCTTATTGGAACTTGCCAGAATCTTCAAAGAGCATTCCCATTTGCCACAAACCATTCATCTACCTTTGGATATTCTGTATTTCAAAGCTCAATTGTCAGTCATTTCAGCACACAGCTTGGGCCTGATGTAGAGACTTTTCTTATTCTAGGTCTCACTCAAAAGTGATGCCTAATAGAATGTATGGAAAAAATGAGAACAGCACCTTCATCGTTTTATATGTTGCTGCAAAACCCAAAAATCTCCATATGCAGTGTGCCAAATTTAAGTGACAGGAGGTATGCTGCTATGTACAGCATCATATCTTCCACTTTGGAGATACAGACCAATATGCTCCCCCAGACACTCATAGAGTCAATTACTGGGTGAGCTTCTGAATTTTCATGGAATTTATTCCTCATCCTCTGGAACTCAAGGCATTATAGGTTTTTGCTACTTATTGTTCATCAGGTTGAATTAGCTTGATATGATCAATATACTAGAGCAGTGAGATGTTTTGTAATGAAATGTTTTACAGACTAAATTATGACTGCTTCTGTGAGTCCTTGTAAATTGGTACAGAGTAAAACCTATTTTCTAGGTCAAACAGTGCATAACAGTACTTATATTAATATGGCCCATTAAGATACCACATCTGAGACCACATCTGCAATTGGAATAACACCTGGTTAAGTTTATGATAATCTGCAGTTATAGTTGAAGAGTCATTTTTACTGCAGGAGCAGAACATGCAAGTTAAATAGAGTTCTAAGAGGAATAACATTTCCACAATTTTAGCCTTAATCTCAACCATTCTTCCAGATACATAATACAGCTATCTATCTTCTATGCTGTAAGTCAGGGAAGTTCCAGTGGCTTAGACTTTGCAGTCTCTATTGATATGGTCTTCATTCCAATATAGAGATTTTGTCAGTTGTCAAGTATGTTTACTCAAATGATATGTTTAGTAACTGAGGAAATAACTGCTGTGATTCAAACTTCTGCTGAAACTCCATTTATCATCTGACCATCTGTCTTCGTTTTCTAGGGCTACCATAACAAAATACCACAAAGGGGGTGGCTTTAAAACCAGAAATTTATTGTCTCACATTTCTGGAGGCTAGAAGTTGCAATTCAGGGGGTTGGCAAAACTATGCTTTTTCTTTGTAGGATCTAGGCAAAGATCCTAATTTGTCTCTTTCAGCTTCCGGTGGTCCTGGGTTTTTTTTTTTTTTTTTTTTTTAGCTTGTGCATAGATCCTCACATGGTATCCCTGTGCAGTCCCTGTGTATGTCTCTGTAGCTTAGTTTATTCTCCTCTTTTATAAGACACTGCTCAGAAGGGTGTAAGCCCCATTCTACTCCTGTATGACGTTGTTAACTGGAAACAAACAAAAAAAAAAAACAACTTAATTTCTTCAAACAAGGTCATACTCAATGATACAGGGGTTAAGAATTCAACATATCTTTTTTGGGGATGTAATTCAATCCATAACACCATCATAACCTTCCACTCTTGGATCACAGTGGTGTTTTTGTTCATCTGGAACCAGTATTAGTCATAGCTAGTGTTTAGTAATCATTGAAAAGACAAGATAGTTTCTTTTCCCCAGTACAAAATCACCTTACCAAATGAATACATACATCTTGTGAGGAATGTTTAAAGAAATATTTGCAATATATAATTTTTGCAGTTGCATGATTCATTCAAAAGGCAATCTGGCCTACATTTTAATCTTGGGCTCTATTCTGAGATTTGATCTGTTAAGGTTAGCAATTCATGACTCTCTTTTTTAGTGACTTAAGTCAAGATCCATGTTTCTGGTCATCAGATTTATATTTATCAAACAATCTCTGGTGGTGCACTGATTAAGTGCTCATCTGCTAACCAAAAAGTCAGCAGTTCAAATCGACCAGCTACTCCATGGGACAAAGATGTGACAGTCTGTATCTATAAAAATTTACAGTCTTAAAAACCCTATGGGGCAGTTCTACTTTGTCCTGTAGGGTTGCTATGTGTTAAACTCCACTCAATGGCAATGACTTTGGTTTATATTTATCAAGCATTATTTCATTGGGGTACTAATGTATGTTTTTCTTCAATACACGATAATCAATTAGCCTTTTATCTCTGTGATTAATATTACAATTAACCTTCCAGTTCTGGCAAAGATAGAGTAGCAGAAGCAATATTTTTCCTCTCATATGACACAACCAAAAATCAGACAAAATATAAGTGATGTGCACTGTGATAGTTCAGTTTGTGTGTCAACTTGGCTGGGCCTGGTTGAGTGGCTGGACAGCTGGTGGTAGTTATTCCCCATGATGAGACTGGTAATCAGCTTCATGGTGGATCTACCACAAGCAGCTGAGTAGCTGCCTTTGGGTATGTGGTCTCCTTCCTGTATTTAAGCAGGAGCCTTAGGAATGGTCTGTAGCTTATGGCACCCTTGTACTCTGTGTGTAGCTGTGTCATTGCTCAGCAGCCTGCTATGCTCTGCTGACTTTGGAACTTACAATGGACTTAAATTAATGGCCTGCCATGTGGTTTGGTAACATTGGGACTGTGCCTTTCTACTTGTCAACCTTGGGGCTTCTCAGCCTCAGCAGCCAGCAGCTGTCTGAGTGAAGAAATGCCTCTAGCTCCAATGGGCCGGGAGCAGGAGGCAGAGCTGCCCTTCAAGGTTGAGGGGCTTTCACCCACCCCTAGAGCCTGGCACTTGAACTTGGACTTAAAGTCTCCAAATTGTAATAATAAACTTCTGTTTGTTAGGGTCATCCCATTTGTGGTATATTTCTCTTCAGAGTGGCACTAGGTAACCAGAACATGCACTTTAAAAATAAATGAAATACGTGGTTTTAACACAATGCATATCAGGCAACAAAGGACAATGATCTTTGAAAGATGGAAAACAGTGATGGTAAGCCCCACTTACTGTCTCCAGAGAGATTACAGAGGCATGAAAACCTTAGAAGTCTCCCCAAGCTGGAAACGCTGCTAACAGTCCACAGAGATCAAGATGGCAAGAGAACACCAGTGTGAAGAGAGCTGCACAGAGAAAGAACTCCAGAGATTTGCAGAGGTTTTCCTCAAATATTCAGCTAAATAATAATCAATAAATGTGTATGAGGAAAGTAACCAGTTTGGAGAAAGAGATAACAATGTTATTACACAGGACTATGAATAGTGCCTTCACACAACATTAAAAAAATGTTATAAAAGAGAAAATTCATAATAAAGATTTTTGCAGTTACACACACTGTATGTAGTGTGTTGATTGTAGACCCATTATTTACCTTTCCCTCTACATGTCCTCTGTCATGTAACTTTGCAGTTCCTTTTAATAAATAGAGAATTGTATGACTACTAACCAAAAGGCACCCAGATGTGCCTAAGTAAGTCCTGAAACTCTAGTTCTGAAAGTTCACAACCACAGAAAATATTATGCAACACAGTTCATCTCTGACAAACTCCAGGTTGCCATTAGTTGGAATAGATTTGTGGGCCACCACTTTTGGCTACTACTAAATATTGTTTTATATGCCATGGATTGGTTTGATTCATTGATTCTGATTCATATTGATCCCATGCACAACAAAACAAAATAATGTCCAGTCCTGGGATAGCCTCACAATTGTTACTGTATTTGAATCCATTGTTGAAGCCTCTGTGTCCATCTCATTGGGGGTCTTAATCTTTTTTGCTAACCTAGGAGCTCTGGTAGCATAGTGCCTAAGGCACTTGACTGCTAACCAGAAGGCTGGCAGTTCAAACCCACCAGACACTCCTCGGAAGGAAGCTTGGGCATTCCTACTTCTGTAGTGATACTGCCTCGGAAACCCAAGGAGGGATCACTATGAGTTGGGGCCAACTCGATGGCAAATAACAACAACAACAACAGTTTACTAGGGATGATATCCTTCTACAGGAACTGGTTCCTCCTGATAACATGTCCAAAGTACATGATGAAGTCTTGTCCTACTTGCTTCTAAGGAGTATTCTGGCTGTACTTTTTCCAAGGCAGATTTGTTTATTCTTCTGGCAGTCCATGGTTTATTTACTATTCATCAAGCAACAGTTCAAAGGCATCAATTTTTCTTCAGTCTTCTTTATTCATTTTCTAGCTTTTGCATACATATGAAGCAATTGAAAATGCCATGGCTTGGGTCAGTTGCCCCTTCATCCTCAAAGTGAAATCTTTGCTTTTCAACTTTCTAAAGAGGTATTTTGCAGCAGGTTTACCCAATACTATAAGAAAATACTTACTATACAATGGTTCTTTCCCATGCCTTGAGTCTGTACTGGTTTTGTGACTTTCTTTGACCCAACAATATGAGAAGATGAGAAGTGGACAGTTCTAAGTCTATGTTTAAAACAGCTTTGCCTGAAAATGTGTGTGGGATAATCTTTTGGAGGAAAGAAAATGTGTGGCAGAGACAAATCACCATTATTATCCCAGCTCAGACCAGTCAAGATGAACCAAGGCCAGCTGACACCTCTGACATGTGAATGAGCCCAGATAAGACAAGAACTCTGAGCCAAACCTAGCTTCAATCACTGACCCACAGACCAATAACTAAATAACTGCTTACAGTTTTAAAACACTGAATTTTGATGTAGTTTTTAGCCAAGAGTATTATATTATTAAGACATTTGGAATAAAATAAAACAGCAGCAACTTACATAAAGTATAAATCACAGGAGAGATAAGTGGAAGGGCAAACCCAAAACCAAAACTGAATCCTACCTACTGCCAAATAATGTATTCCAACTCACAGCAACCCTATAAGGTGGAGTAGAACTGCCCCATGGGGTTTCCAAGAGTATAAATCTTACAGTAGTAGGCTATCTCATCTTTCTTGCATGAAGCTGCTGGGGGATTCGACATGCCAAATGTCAAATGCCAAATTTTGAATATATTAATTTAGATTTCAGATCAAGTGGAACAAATAAAATTAAATAAAAATGAACTAAATAAAATAATATATATATATATATATATATATATATATGGAAACATCAAGAGAAGATGGAAGGAATACACAGAGTCACAGAACCAAAAAGAAATGGTCAATGTTCTTCCCTTTCAAGAAGTGGCACATGATCAAGAACCATTGATATTGAAGGAAAAATCAAAGCTGCATTGAAGGAATTGGTAAAAAAAAAAAAAAAAAGCAAGGTCCCAGGAATTGATGATATACCCATTGAGATGTTTCAACAAACAGATGCCACGCTGGAGGCACTCACTTGTCTATGACAAGAAATTTGGAAGACAGCTATCTGGCCAACTGACTGAAAGCATTCCATATTTATACCCATTCAAAAGAAAGATGATCCTGCAAAATGTGGAAATTATCAAAGAATATCATTAATAATAGCACATGCAAGTAAAATCTTGCTGAAGATAATTCAAAAATAGTTGGAGCAGTATATTGATGGAGAACTTCCAGAAATGCAAGCTGGATTCAGAAGAGGACACAGACAAGAGACATCATTGGTAATGTCAGATGTATCTTGGCTGAAGGCAAAGAATACCAGAAAGATGCTTCCTTGTGTTTTATTGATTATATAAAATATTTGACCACATTTGACCGTGTGGATCACAATAAATTTTGGTTAACATTGGGAAAAATGGGCGTTCCAGAACACTCAATTTTGCTCATGAGAAACCTGTACGTAGACCAGGAGGCTGTTTGAACAGAACAAGGGAATACTGCATGGTTTAAAATCAGGAAGGGAGTGCATCAAATTTGTATCCTTTCACCATACTTATTCATTCTGTTGTTGGTATGTGCTGTCAAGTCAGCTCCTACTCATAACAACCCCTCCTTGGGTTTCTGAGGCAGTATCACTATGAAAGTAGATTGCCCAACCTTCCTTCCGAGGAGTGGCTGATGGGTTTGAACCTCCAGGCTTCTGGTTAGCAGTCAAGTGCCTTAAGCACTATGCTACCAGAGCTCCTATTCAATCTGTATGCTAAGCAAATAATCTGAAAAGGTGGGCTATATGAAAAAGAATGAGGCATCAGGGTTGGAGGAAGAGTCGTTAACAACCTGTGATATGCAAATGACATGACCTTGCTTATTGAAAGTGAAGATGACTTGAAGCACTTGCAGATGAAGATTAAAGATACAGTCTGAAGTATGGATTACATTTCAAGTTAAAGGAAATTAAAATCCTCACAACTGGACCAGTAAACTTCTTCACGATAAATGGAGAAAAGACTGAAGATCAAAGATTTCATATTATTTGTTTCACAATCAACACCATGGAAGCAGCAGTCAAGACATCAGATGGCATGTGGCACTGGGCAAATCGGCTGCAAAAGGCCTCTTTAAAGTGCTGAGTAGCAAAGAAGTCTCTTTGAAGATTAAAGTATGCCTAACCCAAACCAGGAGCTCTGGTGGCGTAGGTCCTAAGGCATTTGACTGCTAACAAGAAGGCTGGTGGTTCAAACCCACCAGTCACTCCTCGGAAGGAAGGTTGGGCAATCTACTTCCACATTGATGCTGTCTTGGGAAAGCAATGAGGGGTCACTATGGGTCGCATCCGACTTGATAGAAGTGAATATAACCCAAACCTTGGTATTTTCAATCACCCCATATGCATGTGAAAGCTTTGTCCAATGAATAAGGAAAACCAAAGAAGAGTTGATGCTTTTGAGTTGTGGTGTTGACAAAGAATACTGAAAGCACCACAGACTTCCAAAAGAATTAACAAATCTGCCCTGGAAGAGGTGCAGGTAACATGCTCCTTGGAAACGAGGACAGATTTCGCCTGACCTGCTTTGGTCATGTTGTCAGAAGGGACCATTCCTTGGAGAGGGATATCCTGCTTGATAAAGTGGAGGATCTCCGAGGAATGGACAGCCCTCAGCAAGATGGATTGACACTGTGGCTGCAATGATGGGCTCAGGTATATCTGGGATTGTGGAGCTGGCACAGGACTGGGCAGTGTTTCATTCTGTTGCTATGAGTTGGAGCCCACTCAGTGGGACCTAACAACAACAAACAATATATATAAAACTTTGCAACTCCAGCTTGAAAAATGTAATATTTTGGCAACTGACTTTGAAACAATCATAAAAAATGACTATAAACCTAACTAAATAGAAAACCATGAGCTATTCTAAAATAGAAGTTCTGACAATATTCTCTAATCAAAATCTAATAAAACAAAAATTAATAATAATTTAGTTATTTCTTATTAATAATAAGAAAAAATTCTAGATGAAAATTTTTAAAAGGAAATAAAAACTTTTGTGAAAGAATTGTTTTAAAAATTTTAGAATTTGTAGAAAAAAATGAAATTAATACACATGGAAATCTCTGTGAAATAGCTGAATAAATGTTCTAAAGAAAATTCCTATCATTAAATATATATTTTGCTAAATTTTAATTAAAGCAAAACAAATTATATATTTGATTCAGAAACTTGAATATGAGCAATAAAATGAAGCATAGGCAATTAATATAAAATAATGAATAAAGACAAATTTTGAAATTACTAAGTCAAGAAACAGAGTAGAAGTAATAAATAGATCTAAAATCTGATTTTTAAAAACAATTAATCCATAAAACTAATTTAATAAAAGAAATATATTGGAAGTGTGAATTTAAACAACAACAAGAAAAAAGATTAAGAAGAAGGTAAGGGTGACAGGGAACAAACCCAGAACAATTTAAAATAATTCTATAATACAAATTTGTTAATATGTTAAGAATTTATTTAATCTGGGTGAAATAACTACTTAGCAGAATAATATCATTTTCTAAAATATCCCATGAATGACAGAAAATCTAAACAGCCCAGTTTCTATGTACAGAAAAACGTGTGAAAGCCAAAACTCAATGGGACTGCCTTGTTTCTCCAGGTCTCTTCAGTTTTTCATCTTTGAGAGGACGTAGTCTTACCCTATCGTTTCTATCATTCATTTTAGTAGAAAACATCTGAGTTTTCCTTCTCTGACAGGCTTCAACCTTACAAAAGGTTAT
>NW_006921642.1:5514907-5518784 GCF_000298275.1 Orycteropus afer afer
TGGGTCTTTTTTCATTTTTCTACAGGTGGATATCCAGTTTTGCCAGCACCATTTGTTAAAGAGGCTGTCTCTTCTCCCACTTCATGGGTTTTGGACCTTTGTCAAAGATCAATTGTCCATAAGTGGATGAGTCTATATCTGGACTTTTGATTCTGTTCCATTGGTCTTTCTATCATTGTACCAGTACCATGCTGTTTTGACTACTGTGGCTATATAGTAGTTCTTAAGATCTGGGAGTGTGAGACCTTCCACTTTGTTTTTCTTCTTGAGAAGTTCTTTGGTTATCCGATGTCTCTTTGTTTCCATATGAAATTCGTAATTAGTTTTTCCATGTCCTTAAAATATATTGTTGAAATCTGGATGAGGATTGCATTAAATGTATAGATTTCTTTGGGTAGTATGGACATTTTCACAATGTTTAGTCTATCTATCCATGAACAAGGTAGGTTCTTCCATTTATGTAATGCCCTTGTTCTCTCTTGTAGCAGTGTTTTATAATTTTCTTTGTATAGGTCTTTTATGTCTCTGGAGAGGTTTATTCCTAGATATTTTATCTTTTTAGTAGCTATAGTAAATGGTATTATTTCCCTTATTTCTTTATCAGAGGACTCTTTGTTGGTGTAGAGGAATCCAACTGATTTTTGTGTGTTGACCTTGTATCCTGCCACTTTGCTGAACCTCTCTGTTAGTTCCAGTAGTTTTTATATTGAGTCCCTTGGGTTTTCTATGTACAGGATCATATCATCCACAAATAGAGATAGTTTTAGTTCTTCTTTGCCAATTTTTGTGCCTTTTATTTCTCTTTCTTGGCTTATTGCCGTGGCCAGGACTTCCAATACAATGTTAAATAGAAGTGGTGATAGAGGGCATCCTTTTGGGGTTCCCGTTTGTAAGGGGAATGCCTTGAGTCTTTCTCCATTAACAATGATGTTGGCCATTGGCTTTGCATTTATACCCTTTATTATGTTGAGAAATTCCCCTTCTATCCCTATTTTGCTGAGAGTTCTAAACAGGGATGGATATTGCATTTTATAAAATGCCTTTTCTGCGTCAATTGATATAATCATAATGTTCTTTTCTTTTGTTTTGTTTACATGGTGGATTACATTGATTGATTTTCTGATATTGAACTACACTTGTAAACCTGGTATGAATCCCACTTGATCCCAGGGTGTTAATTTTTTGATGTGTTATTGGATTCTGTTGGCTAGGATTTTGTTAAAGATTTTTGGATCTATGTTCATGAGGGATATTGGTCTGTAGTTTTCCTTCCTAGTGGTGTCTGTGTTAGACTGGGTTCTCTAGAAAAACAAAACCAGTGCTTATATATATATATATATATAGAGAGAGAGAGAGAGAGAGAGAGAGGGAGAGAGAAATTTATCTTAGGGAAATGGCTCACACACTTACAGAAGCTGGCAAGTCCAAAATTCTTGGATCAAACGTCAAGCTGGGGGTTTTTCCTGACTCATGCAGCTGCAGGGACTGAGGAGCTTAAGGTTGGCAGGCAGTGTACTGGCTGTTGACACCAACGAATGACGAATCCAAGATCTCCAGGCCAAAAGGTGGATAGTTTGCTCACAGACAGTTGTAGGCAGCACAAAAGAATCCTGATCCACAAAAGAATGTCTCTTTTCCCAGAATGTCCATAAATATGCTGGAAGCAGGACACACCCCTACAGAAACTCCCTTTCAATGGATTGACTGCTCAAACCATATGCATCTGATCCCATCATGGGAATAACCACATCACAACTGCTTAAATCACACAGAATTGTGGTCCAGCCAAGTTGACACACAGCTCCAACTATCACAGTGTTTTTCCCTGGTTTTAGTGTTATGCTTGCTTTATAAAATGAGTTTGGGAGTACTCCATCTTTTTTTTATGTTCTTGAATAGCTTGAGTAGCATAGGTGTCAACTCTTCTCTGAATATTTGATAGAATTCTCCAATGAAGCCATCAGGGCCAGGGCTTTTCTTTGTGGGAAGTTTTTTACCTGTTCAATTTCTTCTTTTTTTATAGGTCTGTTCAAGTTTTCTGTCTCTGACTGGGATAGTTTAGGTACATCTTGTGATTCCAGAAACTTGTCCATCTCTTCTAGGTTCTCAAATTTTTTGGAGTACAGTTTTTCTTAATATTCTGTCAGTACCTTTTTTATTTCAGTTTAGTTCTGTTGTGATGACACCATTTTTGTTTACAATTCTTGTGATTTAGATCTTCTCTTTCTTTTCTTTTGTTAGGTCTGCCAATGGTTTATCAATTTTATTAATCTTTTTGAAGAACAAGCTTTTTGTTTTGTTGATTTTCTCTATGTTTTTCTTTTTGTTTTGTTTTCTGTTTAATTTATTTCTGCTCTAATCTTTATTATTTCCTTGCTTTTAGATACTGTAGAAGTATGTCTTCATTAACTCTCCACTTTACCAAGCATGATATCCTTCCCCAGGAAATGTTTCCTTCTGATAACATGATCAAATCAGATGAGACGAAGTCTGGCCATTCTTATTTCCAAAGAGCATTCAGCTGCACTTCTTTCAGGACAGATTTGGTAGAACTTTTAGCAGACCATGGTACTCTTAACATTCTTCTCCAAACCACAACTCAAAAGAATCAACTCTTCTTCAGTCTTCCTTATTCATTGTCCAGTGCTCATATGTGTAAGAGGTGATTGAAAATACTATGGCTTGGGTTAGGCTCAGCTTAGTCTTCAAGGTGATATCTTTGCTCCTCATCACTTGAAAGAGGTCTTTTGCAGCAGATCTGCCTAATGCAATACATCATCTGATATCTTGACTGCTGCTTTCATTGGTGTTCATTGTAGAACTAAGTCATATGAAGTCCTTGACAACTTAAATCTTTTTTCCACTTATCATGAAGCTGTTTATTGGTTCAGTTGTGAGGATTTTTGTTTTCTTTATATTGAGGTGTAATCCATACTGCACACTGTTGTCTTTAATCTTCATCAGTAAGTGCTTCAAGTCATCCTTACTTTCAGCAAGCAAAGTTGTTGTGTCATCTGCATATCGCAGGTTGTTAATGAGTCTTCCTCCAATCTTGAGCCACACTCTTCTTCATATAATCCACCTTCTCAGATTATTTGCTCAGTTTACAAGTTGAATAATTATGGTGAAAGATACAACCTTGACATAAGTCCTTCTTGATTTTGAACCATTCAGTATCCCCTTGTTCTGTTTGAACAACAGCCTCCTGGTCTATGGACAGGTTCCTCATGAGTGCAACCAAGTGTTCTGGAATTCCCCTTCTTCTCTATGTTATCCATAATTTGTTATGATCCACACAATCAAATCCTTTTACATAGGTAATAAAATATAAGTAAACATCTTTCTGGTATTCTTTGTTTTCAGCTGAGATCCATCTGACATCAGCACTAATATCCCTCATTCCACATCCTCTTCTGAATCCAGCTTGCATTTCTGGAAGCTCTCTGTCAATATACTGCTGCAACAATTTTTGAATTATCTTCCATACAATTTTATGGCATGTGATATTAAAGATATTGTTTGATAATTTCCACATTCTGTGGGATCACCTTTCTTTGGAATGGGCACAAATATGGATCTCTTTCAGGCAGTTAGCCAGGTAGTTGTCTTCCAAATCTCTTGGCATAGTCAAGTGAGTGCCTCCAGTACAGCATGTTTGTTGAAACATCTCAGTGGGTATTTTATCAATTCCTGGAGCCTTGTTCATCACCAGTTCTTTTAGTGCAGCTTCAACTTCTTCCTTCAATACCATTGACTCATATGCCACCTCCTAAAATCAGTGAATGTTGACCAATTCTTTTTGGTACAGTGACTCTGTGTATTCCTTCCATCTTCTTTTGATGCTTCTTGCATCATTCAATATTTTGCCCATAGAATC
>NW_006921642.1:5519239-5521785 GCF_000298275.1 Orycteropus afer afer
CCAAGATATGGGACTTCTCCATCACCTCTTGCCACACATATGTAGTCAATCTGATTCCTGTGTATTTCATCTGGTGAAGTCCACATGTGTAGCCATTGCTTATGTTGTTGAAAAATGTATTTGCAACGAATAATTCATTAGTCTTGCAAAATTCTATAATGCAATCTCCAGCATTATTTCTATCACCGAGGCCATAATTTCCAACTACCAGTAACTCTTCTTTGTTTCTGATTTTTGCATTGCAGTCACCAGTGATAATCAACACATCTTGATTGCATGTTTGGTCAACCTCACATTGCAGAAGTTGGTAGAAATTTTCAATTTCCTTATCTTCTGCTTTGGTGGTTGGTGCATAAAATTGAATAATAGTAGTTTTAACTGGTCTTCCTTGTAGTATAACATGGATATTATCCTATCACTGACAGAACTGTACTTCAGGGCAGATCTTTAAACAGTCTTTGTGATGATGAATGCCACGCCATTTCTCTTCAATTTGTCATTCCCTGAATAGTAGATCATATGGTTTTCTGATTCAAAATGGCCAAAACCAGTATATTTCAGCTCACCACTCACATGACAGAATACATTAGGTTGAATTAGTTTTTAAATCCAAGCAATGATATATCATATAATAGTTAAAAAAAATAAAAATAAAAAGTAAATTATTTAGGTGCCCATGGCCATTTAGATTATTTTCAGTCTTTTTGTAAGTAATACTGAGAAGTACTGCTATAAGAAGTAATCTCACTATTATAGCAATACTATTACAAATAGTATTCCCACATTATGGGTAAATATCGACAAGAAAATTATTTGCAAGTAGTATGTATGGATTAAAGTGTAAAGTCATTTATTTTGATAGATGTTGGCAAAAGACTTTCTGTAAGTTGCTTTTGTGTACTGTCAACTTGATACTGACTCATAGTGACCCCACAAGACAGAATAGAACTGCCCCATATTGTTTCCTAGGGTTGAATATTTATAGAAGCAAACTGCCACATCTATCTCGCACAGAGCAGCTGGTGAGTTCAAACCATGGACCTTTTGGTTAGCAGCCAAGCATTTAGCCACTGCAAAACTGCATGAAGGACTCCTTCACACAGATAGTGTATATTTATTTTTAAGTTTATTCTTTAGCTTTGTTTTTGTTGCTTTTTGTAAATGAGACCTTACCTTCCATTATATCTTCTAAAAGCACTTTTTGTATTTATGATGACTATTGATTTTTGAGGGAGCTCTGGTAGCATAGTGCCTAAGGCACTTGACTGCTAACCAGAAGGCTGGCGGTTCAAACCCACCAGCCACTCCTTGGAAGGAAGATGGGACAATCTACTTCTGTAGTGATACTGCCTTGGAACCCAAGAAGGGGTCGCTATGAGTCGAGTCTGACTCGACAGCAAATAACAACAAGAACAACACTGATTTCTGAGAGGAGCCTTGGTTGCTCAGTGGTTAAGCACTTAACTGATAACCAAAAGGTTGGTGGTTTGAACCTACCAGCTGTTCTGTGGGAGAAAGATGTGGTAGTCTACTTCCATGAAGACTTACAGTCTTGAGAACCCTATGTGATAGTTTAAATCTGCCTTATAGGATTGTTATTAATGGGAATTGACTCTACAGCAAAGGGTGTTGATTTTTGAATTTTTAATTTTTTTTCACTCAGACTATTTATTGATTTATCCTATTTATAATTTTTTTTCAGCACATTTCCAGGAATAAAATCATATTGTCTGACAATAATGATCATTTCACCTCTTTTTCTATATCTCTGAGCTTCTAAATTCTAAATTCATCAGACTGAGTTAATAGTGCCCAAAGCAAAGTTAAATAGTACTGTAACAAGGAACACATTTAACTTCTCTGACGCTTTAGTATTTAAAAAATAAATTTAATTATTTATTTTTCAATTTTTATTGTATTAAAAAGACTTATCAATCTACTTTTATTTTATCATTACATAGTTTTACCAAGAACAGATTTCAAATCTTAAAATCCTATTTCAACATCAAGGGATATCTTTTATTTTTCACTTTAGATTATGAATATGATGAATTTATAGTAATACATTTCCTAATTCAAAAACATTCTTGCATTTTTGAGAATACTCCATTTAGTTTAGTTTTCTTATTCTTTTAATGTGTAACTGGTTTCTGTGTGTTAATATTCAAGGCTTTCGATTATTAGTTACATGGAGATTGGTGTGGAAATATCTTTTTGGTACAACCTTATGTTTATTTTTCTTCATCATTTTACTTAAATAAGTTAGAATTTTTCATTGTCTTACGTAAACTACAATAGTCTAAATGCCATTGGAATAATCTTCCTAAAAATTTTATAAACTTTCTCTTGAAACTCTCTACTTCTGATACTCAATGAAGCAGTTATTTAACAACTCTTCCTGTTTCTTCTATGTAAATTGACCTCTTTAAAATTTCTGACTCTTCTGGAATCACTTCTGGTAAATTATAGGAGCTCTGGTAGCATAGTGCCTAAGGCACTTGACTGCTAACCAGAAGGCTGGCGGTTCAAACCCACCAGCCACTCCT
>NW_006921642.1:5522045-5532817 GCF_000298275.1 Orycteropus afer afer
AACCAGAAGGCTGGCAGTTCAAACCCACCAGCCACTCCTCGGAAGGAAGGTTGGGCAATCCTACTTCCATAGTGATACTGCCTTGGAAACCCAAGGAAGGGTCGCTATGAGTCGAGGCCAACTTGACGGCAAATAACAACAAAACAACAATTTTTAGAATTATTGCCCTCTCCTTTCTAAGGCTCTAGTATAGTGTTGAATAAAACGGTGACATAAGGATTCAACAATAAGAAAGATATTAGTTGTTGAATTTCTATAAATGAATTTTATTAAAGGCAAGAATCAAACCCAAGTCTATGTGACTTTAAGGCTCCTACCTTTGTTTTTCTTTTCTACATTAGCTCATGTTTTCATTCTTAGAATATCGCAGGATACACTCTAAATAATAGGCCCATTTGGATACTTTCATTTATAGAAACTGATTAGTTGTTTGTAAGATATTGAATGTCTCAATTAAAAGCACATGAAAACAGATTTTAGTATTAACATTACTGTTCTTAAAGGAAGTTTAAAATGTATGCTACCAGTAACTGTTTGTGCCCAAAATATGAATTGCCTACAGCATGTGTGCGTAACTTGAACTTCATTTGTGATGGAGATAGGACATTAAATCATTCTTCTTGAATAAGTAATTTCCAGTAAATACAGACCATAAGATTGTGTTCTTGGTCCTGTACATGTGGTTGTGATCCTGTTTGGAAATTCAGTTTTTGTTATGTCAATAAAGGCATAATGAATTTGGGTTGGTCCTGAAAATAATTTCTGAGTTATAAAAGCAGCAATATACACATACACATACACACACACACACAGGAAAAAGACAGATACCAAGGAACTCCAAGGAACTTCCTGAACTACTGCCAAGGAAGGAGTCTACTACATCTGAATTGGACTGCTAGCATCCAAAACTATGAGAACATAAATTCCTGTTCTTCGAAACCATTCACCTGTTGTGTTTGTTATGGCAGCACTAGATAACTGCAGTGAGCTGCAGTAAAACATGGATTTGTAGAAAGCAATCTGCTACCACTGCCATTAAATCAATTCCAACTTATGGCAATTCTATAGAACAGAGTGGAATTCTACTCTGGATTTCCAAGGCTGTAAATCTTTATGGAAGCAGACTGCCTAAGCTTTCTCCTGGGGAGCAAGCAGTGGGTTTGAACATTTGACCTTTTGGTTTACAACCAAATGCTTTAATCACTGCATCACTAGAGCTCCTTGTAGAAGGCTGTCCAAAAAATCAAGCAAAACTCCCTGCCATTGTGTCAATTTGGACTCATAGCAACCCCCTTATGGTTTCCAAGGCTGTGAATCTTTACAGAAGCAGACTGCCTCATCTTTCTTCTGTAGAGCAGCCAATCTTTTGTTTGCAGACCAATGTCTTAACCACTGTGCCACAATATCTCCCCTATAGAAGTCTGTAGCACTCAGTAATTAATTGACATTACTTGGTGGCAAAATCACAAGTTTTATTTATTTACATATATGTTAAAATGTAGATGAATGGGGTCAGATTCATTATGGGGTTAACTTCTGTTAGACCCCCATCACAGTGTGAATTGACACAGTAAACCTTCTGTATATGTAAGGCTCCAAATTTACTTTGCAGTCAAAAGACTACAAGGCAAGAGATCTAAGGGTTTTATACCTCAAAGAGCATGGGGACAGGGGAAGGGGTAACAGGAAGGGGCCTTTGTTCAAATGCACCTGACTTGACCCACACTTTGCCAAGTTTTGTTCCAATTTGAACAGCATAACAGCTCTCTGACCATAGGTGTATGACTAGAAAAAAGCTGTCTTCCACTCTTCTAGCTACAAAATTAATTGTATAAGTCTATATCTTCTGATTACTGATATAGTGGGTAAAAAGTCACCAAGAAAAACTTGGTGACTTTTACTTTCCCTGGGTGCATATTTTAATGCAATTAAGTGTCATAGATAGTCATGGAGGAGCTCTGGTAGCATAGTGCCTAAGGCACTTGACTGCTAACCAGAAGGCTCATGGTTCAAACCCACCAACTACTCCTTGGAAGGAAGGTTGGGCAATCTACTTCCCTAGTGATACTGTCTCAGAAACCCAAGAAGGGGTCGCTATGAGTTGGGGCCGACTCGATAGCACATAACAACAACAACAACAAGATAGTCATGGAGACAGTGGGAAGCAAATTTCATGCCGGAAAGTAGCCACTTTCCTTCAGGAACTAAGTAATGTATAATATTCAAAGTGTTGCCCAACTATTTTAACCATGCTTAATTAAAATCATTTGATCACGTTAGGTTCACACTCATTTGCACTTATATTTGTTTCTCCAAATTACATAGTAAGTAATAGAAGTTGATTTAAAGCTTTCAACAAAAATACTACATTCAGGACTGACTACAAAATTTGTAAGATTCAGTGCAAAATGAAATTGCAGGACCCCTTATCAAAAATTATTTTAAAAATTGATTGTAGCAACATCAGAGTACTAAAGCAAACATTAGGCTTTTCTAAGTATGAGGCACTGTGTGACTGCAAAGTTTACACACTCATGAAGCTAGCCCTGACTACACCCACACATCTCTTTTATAAAACCATAAGATGTCAGAGCCAGAAGAGACTTTAGACATTTATCTTGATTTCATAAAAACTTGAAGTGAAGATATTATCCTTGTTAGGCCATACTTTGAAAAACCTTGTGTTGTTTCATTTTGTGTGTGTTGAGGAAGTAGGTAGCAAGTTGACAGCAGTCCTGAGCCTTCTCATCCAGTTTACCCTGACATAGATTTCAAAGGGCAGCTCAAGAAGACAAAGTAAAGAACGAATTATTTGAAATATGCAAAGACATGGAGTCAGAAAAACAAAAGGGAACAACACACTCAGAATTACTCAAGCTGAAAGAGTTGAAGAAAAAGATTCAAGCTTCGAGTTGCAATATTGAAGGATTCTATGAGCAAAAGGGAGCTCTGGTGGTATAGTGCCTAAGGCATTTGACTGCTAAACAGAAGGCTGGCAGTTCAAATCCACCAGACACTCCTTGGAAGATTCGGCAATCTACTTCCTTAGAGATACAGCCTCGGAGGGGCCTCAAAACCCACGGAAGAGTCACTATGAGTTGGATTCAACTCAACAGCAGTGATTTTTGTGCCCCTTCCAAAGAAAGATGATCCACCAGAATGAGGAAATTATCTAACAGTATCGTTAGTATTGCATGCAAGTAAAATTTTGCTGGAGATATATTTTTTTAAATGGTTGTTTTATTGATTAAAGTACTGTAAATGTTTTATTGATTATGCAAATGTATTAGAATGTATGAATCATAACAAACTATCGCAACACGCAGAAGAATGAGAATTATGGAACAGTTCATTGTGCTCATGAGAACCCTTTACAAAGATCAAGCAACAGTCCTTTGAACTGAACATGAGAATATTGCATAATTTAATATTTTTACATTTATGTCAGTGTTATATACTTTCACCATACCTATTCATTCTTATGCTGAGCAAATGGCGTACTGCCTAATGCATTTGAGTGCTAACCAGAAGGCTGATGGTCCAAACCTACTGGCCACTCCTTGGAAGGAAGGTTGCGTAATCTACTTCAGTGGTGATACCATCTTGGAAACTCAAGGAGGGGTCACTATGAGTCAGATTCAACTCAATGGCAGTGAGTTGAGACTATATGAAGACTGTGACATCAAGAATGGAGAATCATTAATAACTGAGATATGCAGATAACACAACCCTGCTTGTTGAAAGTGAAGAAGATTTTAAGCACTTACTGATGAAAATCAAAGACCATACCCTTCAGTATGGATTAGACCACAACATTGAGTAAACAAAATCCTCCCAACTGGAGCAATGAGTAACGTTATAATAAATGTAGAAAAGATTGAAGTTGTCAAGGATTTCATTTTACTTGGATCTACTATCAACACTCACAGAAGCAGTAATCAATAAATCAGATGTTGTATTGCACTAGGCAAATCTGCTGCAAAAGACCTATTTAAATTTTTAAAGGGCAAAAATGTTACCATGAGGATGAAGGTGCATCTGACCCAAACCATTGTATTTTCAATCATCTCATAAACATGTTAAAGCTGGACAATGAATAAGGAAGACCAAAGAAGAAATTATGCCTTCAATTTATGGTATGGAGAAGATTACTGAATATATCATGGGCTGCCAGAAAAACAAACAAAACTGTGCTGAACAAAATTGTGCAGCTGGAATGCTCCTTAGAAGCAAGAATGCCAGACTGCATGTCACCTACTTTGGTCATGTGGTAAGAAAGAACCAGTCCCTGGAGAAGGACATCATGCTTGGTGGAGCAGAGGGTCAAAGAAAAAGACAAAAACCCTCAATAAGATGGATTGACATAATGACTATCACAATGGGCTCAAACATAGCAATGATTGTGAGCATGGCCCAGGACTGTGTTTTGTTCTGTCATACTATGAGTTGAAATGGATTTGATGGCACAAAATAACAATAACTCTGCCATTATCTATTTTTTTTCTGCTAGATACATAATCTCAGTATGTGACACATTACTGATAGAAATGCTTGTACATTTGGAAAAGCATTATTTAGCAGCCACCCTGTTCTTGATGCTGCATGAACTTAGAAAAGATTCGTATTCTCTTCCCCACTTGGACTGTTAATACAACCTTTTTTTATACCATATGGATTTTGGATTCAGCACTAGCTATCTTTTAAAAGATAACACCCAAATTATAATACCCAAATATGTCCATATATTGTTGAAAACATCTGAAGTATTATTAGTTATATCAATACTTTGACACCAGTAAATGCATAAAAGACAGGCGTGAGTGTTTGAAACATGCTTAATTTATAAGCTAGAGAAGGGAAGCCACTCCTAGAATGACAAAATTATGCTGCTTATTTCAGCAAAAATGACTGACCCTGATAGACATTTTACCAGGAATATGGTAGTTTATTACCAGTAAGTGATTTTTTTTTTTTTTTACTAAATTCTATTTTATGCTTAATATGCTGAACCACTGCAAAAATGTCCAGCAGGCAAGCTATAAGAGCAGCAAGTCAACACTGATGTCACTAGAGATTACTTACTTTTGGACCCTTCATCTAGCAATTTTAACACCTCTGAACAAACTAAGCCCTCATTTTCACTTTCAGTCACATTACAACACTTTGTCCTTGGTGAGTACTTGTCATTGGAGATCTAAAAATTTTTACATAATTATGTATATGAAACTGTCTATGAGAAATAGCTAGCAGTTACTCTTCTATTGAAAAATGTAGAGAAATTGTGGTATAAACTTGTTAAATCACCTCTTCAAATTCAAAGTCAAGGACCAATGTTCTAAAGTACAATATAGGTTTTATTTTAATCTGCATTATGACTGATATTTTTAAAAAAGAAAACATTAGCATAAGTTTAATTTTAAAATTACACTATTTAAATATTTTTTTCCTTATGTGTTGTTGCTAGAGGCCATCGAGTAATTTCCAACTCATTGCGACTCTGTCCTGGACCATCCTCATAACCTTTGCTATGCTTGAATCCATCATTCCAGCCACTGTGCCACTCTATCTCAAAGGTCTTCAACTTTTTCTCTGACCCTCCTCCACTTTACCAAGCAGGATATCCTTCTCCAGGAACTAGTTCCTTATGACCACATGACCAGAATGGATGAGATGAAATCTGGGGATTCTCATTTCTAAGGGGCATTTCAGCTGCATTTCTTCCAGGATAGGTTTGTTTGTTCTTCTGGCAGTCCAATGGTATTTTCAGAATTGTTCACCAAAATCACAGTTCAATGGCATCATTTCTTCTTTGGTCTTCTTTATTAATTGTCCAGCTTTCATATGGATATAAAGCAATTGAAAATGCCATGGGTTGGGTTAAGTGGTCCTTGGTCTTCAAAGTGACATTTTTGTTCTTCAACACTTTAAAGAGATCTTTTGCAGTAGATTTGCCCAGTGCAACTCAACATCTGATTTTTTGACTGCTCTCTACATGAGTACTAATTGTGCATCCAAGTAAAATGAAATCTTGGACAATTTCAATCCATATGTAGCCAAACCAAAACCAAACTCATTGGCATTGAGTCGATTCTGACTCATAATGACCCTCATTGTGTTTCCCAGGTGGTAAATCTTAAGGGAAGTAGAGTGCCCCACCTTCCTTCCAGGGAATGGCTGGTGAGTTTGAACCACTGACTTTCTAATTAGCAGCCAAATGCCATAGGCACTGAGTCACAAAACACTGTGATAAAATTATATTTATCCAAGTCCACAGAATTCAAATTGTACTAAACAACAGATATGCATGCATTATTTTTTTTCAAAATGAATATTTTCAGTTCAATTTTGCATGAAGTTACTAGAAGCAGACACATTTTCTGTTTCCTTAATTATAAATAGAGGAGGTTTTCTAAGGTCCCATCAGTCTAATAATCTATGGGCATATGAAATATATTTGCTACTACTAATCTCATACAAAACTAAACTGAAAATATCTGTATTTTGGAAAACAAAATAATGCCTATATTTCTTTTGTATGACTTCCCCAACACCATACAATTATACTCAAAAAGCATTAGGATATCTGAGTTTTAACAAATTTTATGCAAAAGAGCTCTTTAAAAACTTTAAAAGCAGAAATGTCATCTTGAGGACTAATGTGCGCCAGACCAATCCTTGGTCTTTTCAATCATCTCATATGCATTTGAAATCTGGGCAATGAGAAAGGAAGACTGGTGGAGAATTGATGCACTTGAACTGTGGTGTTGACAAAGAACATTGAATACACCATAGATAGCCTGAAGAACAAACAACTCCATCATAGAAGAAATACAAACAGAATGCTCCTTCGAAGCAAGGATGGTGAGACTTCAATTCATTTACATTGTACATGTCACCAGGAAGGAGTAAAAAAAGACATCATATTTGGTAATATAGAGAGGTCAGCAAAAAGGATTGAAATCCTTAGTAAGGTGGACTGCCACAATAACTACAACAATGTACTCAAACATACCGACTGTGAAGATGACACAAGACTACCAAACCAAACTCACTCCATCGAATCTGATCTGACTCATAGCAACTTCTCCTTGGGTTTCCAAGGCAGTATCACTACAGAAGGAGATTGCCCAATCTTCCTACCAAGGAGAGGCTAGTGTGTTTGAATGGCCAGCCTTCTGGTTAGCAGTCAAATGCCTTAGGCACTATGCCACCAGAGCCCCAATACAAGACTAGGTAGTGTTTATTTTTTATTATAATTAAGGTCACCATGAGGTGGAGCTGTCTGACTAATGACATTTCTATCATATAGTACTGACTTGATAAAGTCTAAAGCAGTCAATTTAATATGTTTTTGTTTCTATAAAGTAGTTTCTTACTCAAATTTTTTTAGTATTTGATTGGGGATTGATGACATTAGTGTGATTTGATATTTTAAGTGCTTTAATGAGATAGACAGAGCCTCAACTATATTAAATACCAGATTACAGCTGAAGTGAAAAATTATATGAGAAGAGAAGGAAAGGAATATTGAAAATATTCCAATATAATAATAATAAATCTCAGTTAATAGGAATATAGCTGCTCTTCTTTCTTTCTTCCTTATTTTCCATGTATTTTTGAAGTACCCTGTTATCATTCCTCAGAATTCCATAGAGGTTGGGGAAGGTAAGTGTGTTTGGCCTGAACTTCTTCCCACAATAATTGGGAGGAGGAAAGAGCAACCCTCTCTGTATTAGTCAATAAAGACTGTAGCAAAGTGAAGAATGACGGACAACCAGCAGCAAAACTGCAAGCATCCCGCAATATGTGATACAAGCTTTCCCTGTAACTTCCTGAGCCTTCAATGAAGTTATTATATGCATAGAAATATGAGTGTGATTGTATTTTTAGGAATAAATAGTAAAGGAGTCCAGAAATGCATATCAACTGGTACAAAGTCAAATTAAAACATTGCATGCAGATGCAGAGGTGGAGACTAAAATCAAGATATGTAGAAAACATGAAGGAGGATGGTGAAGTCACAAGGGTTGAGAAATGAAGCTCTAATGGGCAAGGCTGCCCCAAATTGCACCTGAGTTATGATTTGGAAGCAAGAGAGAGAAAAACTTGAAGGCATGTAGCAGAAGCTAGAGATTGACTGTGAGGAGGCAGTATCGATAACTGGAAAACTCTCGGAAGTAAAAGTAGAAACTATACTGAGGTTGGGATCACAGTTTTTGAGAGGATGTACTGTTCAAAAGAAGTTCTTTTTGGAGGCAATTCTGATATGAACCTACCGGTATGGTGAAATACAGTACCAAAGAAAGAGGAAAATAAAGGGGGAAGAAAGGAAGGGAAGAAGGGCAGGAGGAAGAAGAAAAAAAAAGAAGGAAAAAAAAAAAAAACATAATTGTTTATTGGTCACTTATTAAGCGTTAAGCATTGATCTAAGTAATCTGACTTCTTTACCCCTCACAAACATTCTAGGAGGTAAGTATTCTCATATGCATTTATAAATGAGAAATTGGAGTACTTAGAGGATAAGAAATCTGCTCATGGTGATAACCTAAAATGGAACTCCAGAATCTTACACTTAGCCACTAAACTCTTTAGTCTCTCAGGAAAACATTTATGGTGCTCTCTTCAGCAGCACATATTCTAAAATTCCAACAGTATAGAGAAAGGTATTATCACCCCTATACAAGGATTGCTTGCTAATTTGTGAAGTGGTCCATATTTTTTAAGGAGTACTGAGTTTCAGTTTACTGTGATAGAAAAATCACATTGATTAAGGGTAGAGTTGTACAGCTAATTAATGTAATGCCTATCAATAAGTTGTATGATAGTAAAAAATTGAATTGGCAAATGTGTGATAGATATATTTATGACATGACCATAAAAAATAAAAGCAGCTGCTGAGGTGCCTTATGTACAAACACCTCATGGGAATTTATTCCTTAGGTTGGTAGTTTAGGGACATTGTTTCATGGGATATACTAATTAAGTGTCTTAATGTGTTTAGTTCTTCTGCTCTATCTCCTAGGATGCTGCATAGTGCCTGGTATCTTAAAAGCTTGCAAGTTGCTATCCCAGGCACAACAATCGGTCTCTATTCACCTGCAGCAACAGAAAACAAAGGAGAGTCAGGAACAGGAGGAAGAACTAGAATGTGTGGCTAATTGCCTCTATGAATAACCTACTTTCTTTGCCATGAGTCTAGAAGAAATGGATGGTGCTTGGCTACCATTACTGAATGTTTCAATCAAATATTTAATAGAATAGTTCTGATCAAAAGAGGGAAAATGAAAAACAATTTAAAATTCTCATAGACCCCAGATTTTCTGGAATCATGGAGGCTGAATGAGCCCCAGAAGGCCTGAAACAATCTTTAAACCAAACATATCTCCTGACGTCTTCTTAAGATCAAAGAATAGTTTGGTGACATAAGGACAGAATCTGCTTTGAGAATTGTGCTTTTTAAGATCTATCTATCTGAGATCAAATTGATAATAGCAACTCTAAAGACTAGATAGGAAATTTAGGAAGCAGTGAGATTTTGTGAATGAGGGGGAGCAACTCAGAAAAGGAGGGTGACAATGGTTGAACAATCAAAAAATGTAAACAATGTCACTGAATTGTACATGCAGAAATTGGTGAGTGAGTATATGTTCTGCTCTGTATGCTCTCAACAACAACAACAACAAACTATAACATTTACAGCCTGGGAAATTCTATGGGGCATTTCTACTTTCTCCTACAGAATCATGTGAGTAAGAATTGATTCCATGGCAGTGGGTTTGTTTTTTTCTGACTGTCCATATGTGTAGCCAGAACGTTTGTTCCTACCTTATCAGACAGATCACAAAAATAATATATGTTTATGAGCAATGAATGATCTGAAAATTAAAATAAGAATAAATTTACATTATAATGGCTTTTAAAAGATGTCCTTCTGAATAAATTATAAAATCAAAGTGTACACTGAAAATGATCAAAGTTTGCTGAGATAAATTGAAGATCTAAATAAATGAAGATACATCCTAATTATTTGTTAGTTGGGTTGTAGGACTCAATATCAGTATTGTTAAGAGAGCAATTCTCCCCAAAATGATTAGTAGAGTCAACTCAATCTCTATCAAACCTCCAGAAGAGTTTTATTTTTACAGAAATTGACAAAAAAATCATGAAGTATATATGGAAATGTAAAACACCTAAAAAAGGCAAAACAATTAGGGGAAAGAAGAACAATGTCAGAGAAATTTCATGTACCAGTTACAAAATTTACTATGAATCATCAGTTCTCAAAAAAGTGTGGAACTGGCATTAGGATCGGCATACAGAAAAAGTGGAACAGAATTGAGAATCCAGAAATAAATCCTTATTTTTGTAGTCATTCAATTTTGAAGAAAGGTTCCATAGCAATTTATTGAGAAAAGATAAAACTATCTTTCAACAAATAATGCTGGGGCAATTAGACATCCACATGCAAAAAGATGAACTTATACCTACACTTCACACCACCTACCAAAATTAACGCAAGATAAGAGAAGATCTTTGGGACTTGGGTTAGACAAATATATCTTAGACATGACAATGACAGGCACAAGTTTTAAAACAAAAAAAAATAAGTTAAATTGGATCTCATTAAAATTCAAAAATTGTAAACTTGCATTTCAGAAAACATTTTTAAGAAAATGAAAAGAGAATACATTGACTGAGAAAAGATATTTGCAAAACACATATCCAATTAGGGACTTATATCTAGAATTTATATAGCATTCTTACAACTCAAT
>NW_006921642.1:5533791-5544099 GCF_000298275.1 Orycteropus afer afer
GGAGGAAGGTTGGGCAATCTACTTCTGTAGGGATACCGCTTCAGAAGCCCAAGGAGGGGTCCCTATGAGTTTGTCTGACTTGAGGGCACATAACAACAACAACAAGTAAAAAAAGTCAGACACAAGAGATCACATATGGTATGATTCCATTTATATGAAATATCTAGAAAAAATCAATTTATAGCGACAATAAATAGTATTTACTCAAGGGAACGGTGGGAACAGTTTTGCTATAAATCAGCTTAAGGGATTTTTGGGGTGGATAAAAAGTTTTGTGAAACTAAGTTTTGGAAAATGTCATGCTGCTTGGTAAAATAACTGAATATTATTAAATTATATACCTGAAAATGGGTGAATTTCATGATATATAAAATATTCCTCAAAAAAAAGTTGTTAAGAGTGAGTTAATTTTGATATTGATTGTTCCCTCTCTCTCTTCTGAAAGAACAAAGAAATAGAAATCAATGGGTTATGTGTGTAGCAAAATATGAATTTAACTGGATTTGTAGCAGTAAGTGGTAAAGGAGCCCAGATTTGCATTTAATCAATAGCTGATATATTGAAATACATTTGGTTTGTACAATTTCACTTCCTTTGTTCTTAACATTTTAATACTTGGGAGGAGGGTTATTTCTCTATCAGCAGTGCTAAATTCAGAATAAGAAATCAATAAAATTAACATACAAATTAGCATTTAATTTATGCTGATTTCTGAATTACTGTTAATGTGTTATTACTGTTGATGTTATTAGGTGCCGGCAAGTCAGCTCCAACTCATAGCATCCTGATGTACAACAGACCAAAACACTCCTCGATCCTGCACCAGCCTGACAATCTTTGTAATACCTGAGCCCACCATCGCAGCCACTGTGTCAATCCATCTAGTTGAGAGCCTTCCCTTTCTTCATTGATCCTCCATTTCACCAAGCATGATATCCTTCTCCAGGGAATGGTTCCTTCTGACAACATGACCAAAGTAGATGAGAGGAAGTCTAGTTGTTTTTGCTTCCAAGGAGCATTCCAGCTGCACTTCCTTCAGGACAGATCTCTTCCTTCTGGCAGTCCATGATACTTTCAGTGTTCTTCACCAACACCACGACTCAAAAGCATCAACTCTTCTTTGGTCTTCCTTATTCATTGTCCAGCTTTCACATGCATATGAAGTGATTGAAAACACCATGGCTTGGCTTAGGTGCACCTTAGTCTTCAAAGAGACATCTTTGCTCTTCAGCACTTAAAAGAGGTCTTTTGCAGCAGATTTGCCCAGTGTAATACATCATTTGATTTCTGGACTGCTGCTTCCATTAGTGTTGATTGTGGAACCAAGTAATATGAAATCTTTGATAAGTTCAACTATATTTGATGTATCTAAATAATGATAATTAATTTTTAAGACATTTAGGTTCTCTTTTTACAGCTCAAAGAATTCTAAATTTATTTTAAATAACCTTCTACATGGGAAGAATTTGATTGTCTATCAATAGCAAATAGAGTAAAAATTTTACTTCACATTTATTTTGTCATTTTCAATTAAGATGATGACTGAGTGGAAGGAGGATTCTTTCCACCATGAGGTAAAGAAAAGAGAAGGAATCATTGGTAAGTGAAAATACTAGATCTAACAGTGACCAAATAAACACAGAACATGGCTGAGTCAAACTGTGAAGACAGGACAAGCCTCATGGGTTCATGACCTAAGCAATCACACAGCACCATGCTCAGAAGGGCCTAGACTTGGCATCATGCTCTGTTGTACCTGTCTTGTATTCTTAACATTTTTTCAGAAAGGCACCCTGCATTTTCATCTTACATTTGCCCTACAAATCAGATAGCCAGATCTGCACAAAGAAAATAGGTATTTGAAGATAAATGGCACTTTGTCATATTAGTTCTGGTTCTATTGCTTTCATATTTTGAAAAGAGGGTAGTGGTAGATCTGAGGTAGAATCCTCACCTTCCGTGTGGGAGATTCAGGTTCCAATCTTGGCCAATTTCCCTCAAACGCAGCCACCACCCATCTGTCAGTGACTTGCAAATTTCTCTGATGTTGATTTGGGAGCTTCCAGACTAAGACAAAGTAGGACTAAAAGCCTGGTGATCTACTTAAAAGAATCAGCCAATAAAAACCCTATGGAGTGATATAGTCCAATTCAGTTGCACTTGGTGTTGCCATGAGTCAGGGGTCAACTCAAAAGCAGCTATCAACAACATATCTTGAAGGTAATCCCCTTTGTATGCTTAGAGTTAAATGGATAAAGGTAAAGATGTGTGCCTTTCTATGGTTGTATTCAAGCAGCTGAAAGAATCTATGCAAGCTTCTAACTCAGAGATATCATTTTGTTCACCTTATTTAATTATTTGCAAATATCACAATTTCTTATAGAAGACTTTAAAAATGAATTAAATTCTTATGTGCATCAGAAGACTTCTCCAAAAAAGTAAAAAAAAAAAACGAACTTACAGATTGGGGAAAAAATATTTGGCAATGGCATATCTGACAAGGGACTTATCTCTAAAATTTATAGAAAGCTTCAACATCTCAAAATCAAAAAGGTAAGCAGTCCAATTCAAAAATTGGCAAAGGACATAAACAAACACTTCACCAAAGAAAACATTCAGACAGCCAACAAACACATGAAGAAATGCTTGCAATCATTAGCCATTTGTTGTTATTGTTGTTGTTATTATGTGCCGTGGAGTCGGACCCGACTAATAGCGACCCCTCCTCAGGTTTCTGAGGCAGTATCACTATGGAAGTAGATTGCCCCATCTTCCTTCCAAGGAGTGGCTGTTGGGTTTGAACTGCCAGCCTTCTGGTTAGCAGTCAAATGCTTTAGGCACTACACTACCAGAGCTCCAACAATGAGGTATCATCTCATCCTAGCAATAGTAAAGTTCAACAAGACAGACAGTAACAAATACTGGTGAGGATGTGGACAGATTGGAAATCTCATACACTGCTAGTGGCACAGTAAAATGGTATAATCACTGTGGAAAACAGTATGGCACTTTCTTAAAAAGTTGGAAATAGAAAAAAACATTTGATCCAGTAATCCCATTACTAGGACTATATCCTAAAGAAGTGAGATTCAGGACACAAAGAGATAAAGGCACACCCTTGTTCATCACAGCATTGTTCACGGCAGCAAAGAGATGGAAACAACCTAAATGCCCATCAACAGATGAATGTATAACCAGACTATGGTACATACACATAGTGTAATACTATGCAACATTGAAGAATAATGAAGAATCAGCAAATGACCTCATAACATGGATGAATTGGAGGACATTGTGCTGAGTCAATCACAGAAGGACAAATACTGTGTGAGTCCATTATTGTAAAAGTCCAGGAAGGGTTTACACAGGGAAGGAAATATTTTGTTGGGAGGGATTGGAGGGGAGGGTAAGGGACAGAAAATAAATGGATAATTAAGAGACAGGTTTGATATAAGTGAAGGGAAAAGCAATATAACAAAGACATGTAACTAGCACAATATCACTAAGTAAAAGGAAGACACAGAGAGGGGCACAAGAGGTACAAACAATAAAGGCAAATACTATTACATATACAATATTGCATTATAAGTAACAGCAAACACTAATCTATAGGTAGAACATATACAATACTGCATTATAAGTAACAGCAAACACTAATCTATAGGTAGAACATATACAATACTGCATTATAAGTAACAGCAAACACTAATCTATAGGTAGATACATAGGTAGATAGGAATGGATAGGCAAATGCAAATATACTCATGATCATATATATATATATGGGTCTGGCAGACAATATTCCTATGTATTTGTATGTATTACAAAAATTTCTATATGCAATTAAAACATACGAGGAGGCACAGTTAGGATAACTTCTTAGTCACAAATAAGCACCCTCAGGGAGTGGGTCTGTGGGCTGGGGGCTGTGGTCTTGGGGGACATCAAACTCAATTAACACAACATGGTATACATGGTATACAAAAGTATTGTTCCATATATTATTTTGGTGAGAAGCAACTGTGGGCTTAAAAGCTTGCGAGTGGCCATCAACTATTGGTCTCTCCTTGTCTGGAGTGAAAATGAATGAAGAAAATCAAAGATGCATGGAAACAGTCCAAAGGACTAATTAGCCATGAAAACCTCAGCCTTTATTACCCTGAGACCAGAAGAACTAGATGGTGCCAAGATACCAATGCCAACCACTCAGAAACAGATCAAAATTAGATTCCCACTCTACATAGAATTTTTAAATTGGACTGTTTATCTTTTTGATGTTGAGGTGTTGAAGCTTTCTATAAATTTTAATCCATTAATCCTTTGGACTGTTTCCATGCATCTTTGATTTTCTTCACTCATTTTCACTCCAGACAAGGAGAGATCAATAGTTGTCACTCAGATGGCTGCTCACAAGATTTTAAGACCCCAATCGATACTCACCAAAATAAAATGTGGAACAATATTTTTGTATACGATCTTGTACCAATTCAGTTTGATGTCTCCCAAGACCATGGTCCTCAGCCCACAGACCCAGTGACCCACTCCCTGAGGGTGCTTATTTGTGGCCAAGAAGTTATCCTAACTTTGGCCCCTGGTACGTTTTAACTGCATATGGACATTTTTATAGCACATACAAATACATACAGGGGAATATTGTCTGCAGACCTATGTATACTTATGAGTATATTTCCATGTGCCTATCCATTCCTGTCTACCTATGTATCTACCTGTAGATTAGTGTGTGCTGTTACTTATAATGTAGTATTGTATATGCAATAGCATTTGCCTTTATTGTTTGTACCTATTGTGCCTCTCTCTATGTAGAGTGGACAGGAGCTCTGGTGGCATAGTGGCTAAGGCATTTGACTGCTAACCAGAAGGCTGGCAGTTCAAACCCACCAGCCACTACTTGGAAGGAAGACTGGGCAATCTACTTCCATAGAGATACTGCCTGGGAAACTCAAGGAGAGGTTGTTATGAGTTGGAACTGACTCAATGGCAGTGAATTTGGTTTATATAGAGGGGAGAAAAATGTGGAACAAAACTGAAAGTCATTAAAAAGACCAGGCTTACTGATATGTGATAGAGACTTAAAACTCCTGAGACTGAGGCCCCAAGTCACCCTTCAGGCCTGCAATTGAACTCACTCCCATGGCTTAACTCTTAGCCAACAATAGATAGGCCTACAATCTGAACACCTACACCAGAGAGAGAGAGAGAGGGAGAGAAAGACTTTTAAAATGTTGACTATGGCACCAACCCAGAGCTACATCTATTTTGCCAGAGTGTACATAGGATGACACACTACCAGTTAACTCTGCTTAGCAAAGAAGGGAAGAACAGCTGTCCAAAGATCTCATTGCTGAGGCTACTCTACTCATGGTTGATGTTCGGTGATGGAGAAGAAGAAGGAAAAGGTGCTAGACAGGATGAATGGTACTGATTTTAAAGCTAAAACCCTTAAATTATGCTATATTAAACACCTTTGTGAAAGCAAGCTGTTGTTATTTGCTAATGATGGTTTAGCTGCTGTAGGATTACATGAAGAAGATCAAAAGCTTTTTATAAAAGAATAAAATATATTCTGGATAGTGTATATTTTCTAGGAAGAAAAAATGTATTTTCTCCTGAAGTATTCCCCTTTTCTATTTTTCCATCTATTCTTATCCTACTTCATCAATTTCACTCCTGATGGAATGCACAGCTGCCATATCTCCACATTGCCTCTTTACTCCCTCTCTCTCTTTCTCTCTCTCACACACACACACACGCACCATCACACGTACCATCCTGATTCACTCATAGTGTTTGCCCAGTGCTGGGAGGACTCTAGCTGCCCATTTGTCAGCAGGAAAGCAAATTTTAGTTGATTAGTAATGTCGGTTAAAAAATACAGAATGCTGAGATTGGCCAGCTGTAGGTATACAGAGTGAGGGAGAGATTAAGAGAAGGAATGTGTTATGAATTTGCTGATATTTATTAAAGATGCATCTCTTTTATTGTTGCCAACCAGTCAAGCACTCTAAATTTTATAATTCTTTTTCAAAATTTTTGGAAGCTTTCATTTGAAAAATACTGACTTGATAAATATGTAACTATTTTATTATCACTTCCAACTTTAACAGCCAACTTTAATGAGATTACAAAAGAGGAAAACTGGAAATAAAACTAGAACCTAGATTGAAATGTTGGGTTATACAGAAAGAAGCTAAAGTGAAAGCAAATTGGATCAATATTTAACTACCAGTTTTCATCAAGTGGATTTCAACTCAGGACGATTCCATGTGTAACAGAGGAGAACTATGGTCCTTGGGGCTTTCAATGGCAGAGTTTTAGAAAATCGATCACCAGGACTTTCTTTTGGAGTACACCTTTCGGTTGGGGTCAAGCTCACCACTCAGGGACTCCAGATAATGAGGCCTCTGTACATATTTTCACTTTTTTTTTTCCCTCTTGAATATCTTTGTTTTTGGAATAATTGTTTTCATTCTTAAAAACTTACCTCAGCAGTCATCTTCTTTATTAACTTTTCCCTGACTTATCCAACACAGATCATTAGATCATTACACACTTACCATTGCTAACTTCATGTTTTTATTTATTTATTTATTATTAGTACTCTGCTATAGAAAATAAAAGGAGCTCTGGTGACGTAGTGAGTAAAGCATTTGGATGCTAACCAGAAGGTCTTGTTCTTACTCACAAACTGCTCCCCAGGAGGTAGATGAGGCAATCTGCAGCCTAGGAAACCTGATGAGGGTTGCTGTGAGTTGGAATTGACTCAGTGGCAGTGTTTTTTCTTTGTGTGTGTGTGTGCAAATGGAAAATAAAATCATATTGATGATTCATTAGAAAAGGCATTTAAGGTTAATGTTAAGAGGACATATTATAGATTATTCCCTACGCCATCAGAGCTCCTTTTATTTTCCATAACAAGGTACAAATAAGAAATGTTAAATCATTAGTAATATGTTTCTGGGGAGCTCTGGTGGTGTAATGCCTAAAGCATTTGACTGCTAACCAGAAGGCTGGCAGTTTCGACCCACCAGCCACTCCTCAGGAGGAAGGATGGGCAATCTACTTCCATAATGATAATGCCTTGGAAACTCAAGGAGGGCTCACTATGAGTCCAAATTGACTCAAAAGCAGTGAGTTTGGTTTAATATGTTTCTGAGATTAACAGGAAGAAATATTTATTGATATAAATAAATAAATACTTATATTGATATATTTCTAGATTTATGTCCTCTGATATATTCCACAGGATCTTTAAGTTGATAGGTGTATACTGACTGGTTATTTACAGAGGACTTATTTATTTTTCAGTTTTATTTGTATTAACATATACATTGAAGGCATTGGTGGTTCTGTGGTAGAATTCTTGACGTTTATGTAGAAGCATGGGTTCAATTCCCAACCAATCCAACTCAAGTGCACTGACTACACATTTGGCAGTGGAAGCTTGGGTGTAACTATGATGTTAAACGGGTGTAAGTGGAGCTTCCAGATTAATATGGACTAGGAAGAAAAGCTTGGCTATCTACTTCCAAAAATTAGCCAGTGATAACCCTAACAATCAAAATGGTCCAATCTGCAGCCAATCATGGGGATGGCATAGAATTGTGGGGGTATTTCATTCTATTATACCTAGGGTGGCCTTGAGTTGAGGGCTATTAAAAATAACAGCTTAAATAGTTAATTATAGAAATTTTTCTTGTTTTAGCTGACTTTGAAACACAGCTGATGACAAAGATTTATCAAACATAACATGTATGTTAATAAATCAGAATAATTGTACATTTTCAATGAATTTCATATGGTTTTTAAATTATTTATTATAAAGATTCCTTCTAAAATAACTTAAAGTTTACTGATGTCACTAAAAGTTTCTGTTTGGTTAACCTTCACCACCATGCAATAAAATGGAAACCATTAAATATTTCATGTTTGTTGTTGTTATGTGCCATCAAGTTGGACCCGACTCAGAGCAACCCCTCCTTGGGTATCCGAGGCAGTATCACTATGGAAGTAGATTGCCCCATCTTCCTTCTGAGGAGCGGCATAGGATACTAATAAAATAAAAAGAAATTATTTGAATACCTTAAACATTTATTCATGAGCATCATTTTAATCTTTTGGAAATCACATATTTTTTTTTTTTTGCCTCTATTATCCTAATAATTACCTCTTTCTGCATTTTTTGCATATACTTATAATACATTTTTCTCCAACAAAATTCTAGTAGAGAATGGTATGTTTTAACATTACTGTTTTCATTTTTGCAAGACTTAAGCATAAGAAATGCTAAATTTAAAAAGCATTTATGAGCAAAATACCTTATCCCATTAGCTTAAATGAATTCTGTGATTAATAGGATGTTGGCAATCACTGAAGCCTAGATACCCAGATAAAAATCAAATGAAGAGCTGATGATAATGTGACATCATTCTGTGACCAAGACAAAAATGAAAAACATGAGAGTCAGTTGTCCTATATGGTATAGCACCTATGCAATTCTGCTAGTTTCATGCAGGAAATGTGTGTGCTGTCATTTAAAACTAGAGAAGCTGACTCTAACAATAGAACCAGAAATGAGAGCTGATAACTTCATTCTTAGACCTGGGTACATCCTTTGTGCTAGTACATTCATTACTAAAGAAATAAAATACAAAGTGTAAACCAAACCCCAAATTTAGCCATGAATCAAAAAGAGTGCCATCCATTTCATGAACAGTCCTTCAATTCAGTGGGTAAAGTTTGCATGAAAGGTGTTTTCATTATTAGCATTATTATTATGCCTTAGAATTCTTAAGGAATTGAGATGAATAGGCCTATAATCATCATCATCACCATCATAATGATAATTTTGGTGATGATGGTGATAGCCAATACTTGGTGGGTGCAAGTATTAGTGTACTAACTCAAGACTGTGCAGCCCAGCTATGCAAACAAGTACATGCTTGGATGCTAACTGGCGAACTGAAAGTTTGGTGGTTTGAAAAGAGTCCACAGGAGAAAGATCTGGCAATTTATTTCCCTAATGATTGCAGCCAAGAAAGTTCTATGAGACAGTTCTACTATGTACACATGGAGTTTCCATGAATGCAAATTAACTCAATGGCACCCAACAATAATAACTAAAAAGGACAGTAAGAAAGTTTCATCACTTCCCTTTTCAAGTGACTCAAAACACAATCAAACTCTTTCAAAAATGTTATTATATTTTGTTACATGTGATTTAACCATCCTGGTCACAGATTATTGGATCAGAGTTGTTCACCTATCCAAATATGTATAAGCTAGTCAGTATTCTACAAGCACTCTAGAAAATATGTTCCCAGAGGTAGAGTAAGGTGGTGAAATGAGTGGATACTCTCATTTACACCTCCCAACAACTAACCCACTGAAAAATGAATAAAAACAAGCACAGACTGAGATCTCAACTCTGAATGGTAGCTGAGGTGCTGGTGAGTCAGAGTGAGTCCAGAAGCAGGAAAGGGTAGAAGTGGGGCCAGCAAAGAAGCTAGGAGAACCTACTTGCTATCATTGGGAGCACTTGTTCATTGCAGCCATTTTGTAATGGACCACAGAAAAGGAGCTAATCTGAGGAAGCTGTAGTCCAATTTATTAAGGTGGTGCAAACCGGCCATGGGAGTTTATGGGCTACACAATTGAGAGGGGGTGAAAGGAGACTATGGTACAGAGTGCTGTTGAATCTTGTTGAGGCCAGAGAGAGATGGACACTAGAACCAGTAGGAATTACAAGAGCTGCAGGGTGAGGGGATACTTCAGACTGATAGGTGACACAGAGGTAAATGACTGGTGCACTACAATCGATTTCTGTAGTAATACCACCTTGGAAACCCATGGAGGGGTTGCTATGAGTCGGGTCTGACTCAATGGCACATAACAACAACTGCCCACAGTGGAACACTGAAGAAAAGCCTGTGCAGGGATGCCTGTGAAGGAAAGATATAGAAAAGCCCTCCCCCTCACTACAGGATAGTTGAACCTCACCACTTACATCAGCATCTGCAATCAGCTATACCCCTTGTCCTATGCATACACATTGAATTCCAGAGCTCAAGTCAAGCATCCAAAACTCTTGAATCAACGGTGAAAACTCCTAAGGATAAGAGTGCCCTCTAGTGGCTCTCAGGAGAAGATACCAAGCCTTCTGTCACTGGGTCATTCTTACTCATAGCGATGCTTTGGCGCAGATTGGAGCTACTCCATGGGGTTCCCAAGGCTGTGAGTCTTTCCAGAGGTGGACTGCCACATCTTTCTACTGGGAAACAACTTATGGGT
>NW_006921642.1:5544412-5552384 GCF_000298275.1 Orycteropus afer afer
CAAGAAACAAATGGAAGGGCAAAATGAGAGCACCAACAAGGAAATTGAAAACATCAAAAAAAAAAAAAAAAAAAGAGAATTACTGGAAATGAAGAATAAAGCCATTGAGTTAGGAAAAGACAATAGAGTCAACAATAGAGTTGAACAGATGGGAGATAGAATAAATGAACTAGAAGGCAAAATAACTAAACTAACCAAGTCTTAAGAGAAACAAAAGAAAAGAGAACAAACTTGGAAGTAAATATGGATTCAGTTAAGAAATCTAACATTGGAATTATTGGAATTCCAGAGCACCATGACAACAATAATGCTATTGAAACAATTTTCCAAGAGATAATTACCTAGATCTGAGCAGAGAACCAAGCCTGCCAATGCAGAAAACTATACGAAGCACAATCAACAAAAAGATCAATTCTGTGCCACATCCAAATGCACTTTGGTGGTGTAGTGGTTAAGGCATTTGGCTACTAACCAAGAGATTGGTGATTCAAACTCACAAGCCACTCTCCAGAAGAAAGATAAAGAAGTCTGTTTCCATAAAGATTTACAGACTAGGAAACCAGATGATGGTCACTAAGAGTCAGAATTTACTCATTTCCAGTGAGTTTGAGTTTGAGTGCCACATCCTAATAAAATTCTTAAAAACCAAAAACAAAGAGAGGATTCTGAAAGCAACAAGAGAAAAACACAATATACCACACCAAAAGTCTTTAATAAGCACCAGAAACCCTAGAGGCAAGAAAACAATGGAGCAACATATATAAACTACTGAATGACCAAAAAAAAAAAAAAAAAAAAAAGCCAAAAACTGTCAAATACAAACTCTTTACCGAGCAAATTTGTCTTTAAAAAGTGGGGAAAATCAAAACATTACCAAACACACAGACACTCTGGGAACTTGGCACTACCAGACTAGCTTTTGCAGATATAACTGAAGAGAGTGGTCCAAATGGAAAGGTAAGAGCATTAAATAAATATTTTTATCTATACACAGGAAAAGAGCTCTGGTAACATAGTACCTAAAGTAATTGACTGCTAACCAGAAGGCTGGAGGTTCAAACCCACCAGCACTCCTCAGAAGGAAGGTTAGACAATCTACTTCTGTAATGATACTGCCTTGGAAACCTAAGGAGGGGTCACTATGAGTTGGGCCCAACTTAATGGCACAACAACAATTATATATATATATATATAACAACATGCACAGGAAATATAAATAAACAAATAGTATGAGACTTCCAAAAAATGCAGCAACACAGGTCTTCATAAAGATGTATGATATTTTCAGGGAATAAAATTAATAATTAAATCCCACAAACATTACAACATCAAGTTTGTAAGAAATAAGCACAAAATAAACTTTTTGAGTATAAGCTGTATTTTTATGTTAGTGGAAAAATACCAACAGAAATGGAGGAAGGAGGAGCATATTAGAAATAGATTTATTATATTCCTCAGAAGGAAAATTGGGCAATCTACTTCCATAGTGATACTGCCTCAGAAACCCAAGGAAGGGTCTTGATGCGTCAGATCTGACTCTATGGCAGTGAGTTTGGTTTGGTTGTTTTTTGGAAAGTTGTATGTTAACCACTTTTCTATGTTAAACATTGCAGCCATCGTTAGTTATGTAATGTAATATGTGTGGTAATCAGTAAAAAAGAAGAAAAAAACACTCAGAAAAAAGGAAGAAACTAAAAAAGACTCATCACAAGAAAGCAATCAAATACAAACAAAAACAAAAAAAAAAATCAGAATAAAAAAATAAAACATACAAAACAGTCATAAAGCAAATAGCAATGTGAATGAAGTAGATACTTGATTTGCAGTAATAACTTTAAATATGAATGGTCTAAACACTTCACACAAAAGGCAGAAAGTGACAGAATGGATTAAAAATTTTTTTCTATCCTTATGCTGTCTAGATGGAACACATCTTAGACATAAAGACAAAAACAATGAAAATAAAAGGATGGAGAAAAATATTCCATGCAATCACTAAAGAAAAAGGAACAGGAGTGGCCAGGCTTATATCAGATAAAATAGACCATAAATCAATATCTACTACAGGAAATAAAGAATGACATCACATAATAATAAAATGGTCAATCCAGCAAGGAGACATAACAATTATAAACATATATGGACCTAACAGCAATACAGGATCTCTGGTGGCACAGTGGTCAAGGCATTCAGCTATAACCTGAAAGATTGGTGGTTCAAACTCAATAGCTGCTCTGTGGGAGAAAGATGAGGCAGTCTGCTTCTGTAAAGATTTACAGCCTTGGGAACCCTATGGGGACAGTTCTACTCTGTCCTGTAGGGTTTCTATGAGTTGGAATAAATTAAATGGCAGTGGGTTTGGGTTTGGGTTTGGTAATATCAATTAATGAAAATGCATGAAACAAATACTGATTGATATGAAAGGAGAAATAGATAACTCCATAATAATAGTAGAATATTTCAGCATATCACTTTCAATTGTAGATAGAACATCAAAAAGAACCTTAAGGACATTGATAACTTAAATAACAAACATTTGTACAACACTCCACCCAGCATCAGAGCAATCCACAGGCTTCTCCAGCATACCTGGATCATTTTTGAGAAGATATCATATCCTAGAACACAAGCATCAAACAAATTTAACAAGACTGAAATCATACAAAGCATCTTCTCTGAATTTAAAAAGACTGAAATTATACAAAGCATCTTCTCTGACCATAAAGGTATGAAGCTAGAAATCAACAACAGGAATAACATAAATACATTGAAACTAAGTAGTGCACTCATAAAAAAACCATTGGATCACAGAAGAAATAACAAGTGAAATTAAAAAATTCCTAGAATTAAACAAAAATTAAAACACAGCATATCAAAATCTTTGAGACACAGCAAAAGCAGCACTGAGAGGAAAATTAATACCAATAAATGCCTACATTAAAAAAAAGAGGAAAGATTCAAAAACATTAATTAAAACTGACAACTTGAACAAATAGAAAGGGAAGATCAAAAGAAGCCAAAAATTACCAGAAAAACTTACTTAAAACTTACTGCTATTGAGTCAGATCCAACTCATAGCGAACCCTCCTTGGGTTTCTGAGGCAGTATTATTACGAAAGTAGACTGCCCCACCTTCCTTCTGAGGAGTGGCTGGTGGTTTGAACTGCCAGTCTTCTGGTTAGCAGTTAAGTATATTAGGGTAGAAAGAAATGAAATAGAAAATCAATAAAAAGAATCAATAAAACCAGAAATTGGTTCTTTGGAACATCAATAAAATAGAGAAACCCCTGGCTAGATTGACAATATTAAAAAAAAAAAAAAAAAAGAGGAAGAAGCAAATAACCAATTCAAGAAATGAAATTGGTGACAATCCAACCGATCCAACAGAGATAAAGAAGGTCATAACCGGTTACTATGAAGAGTTGTATTCCAACAAATTTGAAAACCTAAATGAAATAGATAATTTTCTAGCAGCACACTGCCTACCCAAACTAAAACAAACAGAGGTACAAAATTTAAACAGGCCTATTACAAAAAAAAAAAAAAAGAAATTGAAGATACCATCAAATAGTACCTATACACCCATCTATACCTCCAAAAAAGCCTAGGACCAACCAGCTACCCTGGAGAATTCTACCAAACATTCAGAGAAGAATTGACACCAATACTACTCAATTTCTCCAAAAATATAGAAGAGAAACACTTTCTAACTCCTTCCATGAAGCCAGCATAACCCTGATACTGAAATAGGTAAAGACATCAAAAAAGAAAATTACAGATGTCATAAAATTTACAGATGTCAATGCATACTGGTGTCTTATGACTAGGAGCTCTGGTGGCATAGTGCCTAAGGCATTTGACTACTAACCAAAAGGCTGGAGGTTCAAACCCACCAGCCACTCCTAGGAAGTATTGCCTTGGAAACCCAAGGAGGGGTTGCTATGGGTTGAGTTGAGTTGATGGTAGTGTGTTTGGTCTTTTTTTTTTTAATCTTCTGTGAATATAGATGTTAAAATATTCAACAAAGTTCTAGCAAGCAAACTTCAGCAATATATAAAAAATATACACAATGAACAAGTAAGATTCATACCAGTAATACAAAGGTGATTCAATATTAGAAAATCAATTAATATAACCCACCACATAAATAAAACAAAGGAAAATAACTATATGATCATATCAAATGATACAGAAAGACATTTTAAAATTTTCAATATCCTTTCCTGACTAAAAAAAAAAAAAAAATAGAAGGGACATTTTTCAACATAATGTAAATATGTAAAACCAAGAGCCAACATTATACTCAATGAAAAAAGGCTTAGAGCCTTTGAGAATGGGAATGAAAAAAGGATTTCCATTATCACCACTCTTATTCAACATTGTACTAGAAGTCCTTGCCAAAGCAATAAGACAAGAAAGCGAAGTTAAAATTACAGAAATGAGAAAGGAAAAAAGTAAAATGATATCTATTTGCAGATGACATGATCCTAGACATAGAAGACCCTAAACATTCCACAAGAAAACTGCTGGAACTAATAGAATTTAGCAATGTTGCAGGGTGCAAGATCAACACACAAAAATCAGTTAGGTTCCTCTACACTGACAAAAACTACTTTGAAAGGAAATCAAGAAAACAATATAATTTTAAGTAGCCCCTAAGAATTAAACTAACCAGGGACATAAAATATTTTTACACTGAAAATTATAAAACCCTACTACAAGAGAATAAAAGAGACTTAAAAGAATGAAAAAGCCTTCTTGTGCTTATGAATTGAAAGGCTTCATATGGTGAAAATGTCAGTTCTACCTAAGTGATCTACAGATACAAGGCAGTTTTGATAAAAATCCCAACAATATTATTTAGTGAAATGGAAAAAGTTATGACCAATTTCATATGGAAAGAAAAGAAACCCCAAATAGCCAAAGCTCTACTGAAGAAACTGAACAGAGCAGGAGGCCTAATACTCCCTAATATGAAAACACACTACTACAACCACTGAAATCAAAACAACCTGGTATTGGTTCAATTATAGTCATGTGCAACAATGGAACAGAATTGAGAACTCAGAATTAAACCCAGTAATCTATGAATAATTGATCTTCAACAATGGGGTGAAGTCCATTCAGTGGGTCAGAAACAGTTTTTTTTTAATAAGTGATGTTGGTAAAACTGGATATTCACCAGCAGAAAAAGAGGACCCACACTTCACACCATAGAAAAACTAACTCAAAATGGATCAAAGACCTAAAGGTTAAACTTAAAACCATAAAACTCCTGGAAGAAAAGTTTTGTAAAAATAGGATGACAAACATAACAAATATATAGATAGAAGAAGACAAAATAGATAGATAGGATGTCATAAAAATGAAAAACTTATCCTCATCTGAAGACTTTACTAAAGGAGTAAATAAATAATCAACGAGCAGACTAGGAAACAATCTTTGGAAATGATTTATCTAACAATTAATTATTTATCTATAATTTATCTCTAGACTCTATAGAAAACTGCAACAACTCAATAGCAAAAAGAAAACTCAATCAAAAAATGGGCAAAAGTCAGGAGCAGAACCTTTGCAAAAGAGTGCATCCAAGCAGCTAACAAACATATCAAAAGATGTTCATAATCATTAGTCATTGTTTTTATTGTTAGATGTTATCCAGTCAGCTTCAACTCATAGCAACCCCACATACAATAGAATGAAACACTCCCCAGTCCTGCACCATCCTCACAATCCTTCCTATGCTTGGGCCCTTTGTTGCAGCTACTGTGTCAATCTATCTTGTTGAGGGTCTTCCCCTTTTTCACTGACCTTCTACTTTTGTTGCGGTTGTTGTAATTATGTGTTGTCGAGTTGTCTTCACCTCATAGTGATGTAATGCACAACAGAATGAAACACTGCCCAGTCCTGTGCCAGCATCACAAACCCTACTATACCTGAGCCCATTCCTTCAGCCACCATGCTAATCCATTTTGTTGAGGGACTTCCCCTCTTTCACTGACCCTCCACTTTACCAAGCATAATATCCTTCACTAGAAAATGATCCCTTCTGATAACATGACCAAGTGGGTGAGACAAAGTCTGGCCATTCTTGCTTCCAAGGACCATTCTGGCTGTACCTCTTCCAGGACATATTTGTTAGCTCTTTTAGCAGTCTTTTCAGCATTCTTTGCAAACACCACAACTGAAAAGGACCAACTCTTCTTTTGTCTTCCTTATTTATTGCCCAGCTCTCACATGCATAAGATGTGATTGAAACACCATGGCTTGGGTTGGGAGCTCTGGTAGCATAGTGCCTAAGGCACTTAACTGCTAACCAGAAGGCTGGCGGTTCAAACCCACCAGCCACTTCTGGGAAGGAAGGCTGGGCAATCTACTTTAGTAGTGATACTTCTTTGGAAACCCAAGGAGGGGTCACTATGAGTCAGGTCAACTCTATGTCACATAACAACAACAACAACATGGCTTGGGTTATGTGCACTGTGATAATTAAAGCTGTGTTTCAACTTGGCTAGATCAAAATTCTGTGTGGTTTAAGCAATTGTGATGTGAGTTATTCCCATGATGGGATAGGATGTATATGTTTTGAGCAGCCAATTCATTGAAAGGGAGTTTCCCTAGGGGTGTGTCCTGCTTCCAATATATTTATGACCATCCTGGGAAAAGAGACACTCTTCTGTGGATTGAGATCTTGTTATGCTGCCTACAGCTGTCCATGAGCAAACAATTGACCATTCTTCCTGGAGATCTTGGATTCATCATTATTTGGAGTCAACAGCCAGTATACTGCCTGCCAACCTTGAGCTCGCCAGCCCCTGCAGCTGCAGGAGTTGGAAAAAGCCTCCAGCTTGACATTTGATCTAAGAACTTAGGACTTGCCAGCTTCTATAAGTGTATGAGTCATTTTCTTAAGATAAATTTCTCTTTCACTATGTGTATATATAAGCTTTACAGTTTTTGCTTCTCTAGAGAACCCAGCCTGATACATTTGGTACCGAGAGAGTGGGGTGCTGCTCTGACAGATACCTAAAATGTGGAAATAGGAGTGGAGTGCGTCCTTGACCTGAGACCCTGGCAGAGAGACCCTGGCATATGGTGCATGGCATGAGAGACAGCAGAAGCAGAGCCAAGAGACTGGCATTAAACAGTAACAGGCTTACCAACCCATGGAGGAGAAAGCTGGGTGCCATTGGGCAGGGGGCTTCCTGGCAGAGTGGGTTGCCTTTAGACATTAATTGGTAGAAGAGACCGACATGAAATGGAGTAGCAGGTTGGTTGGCCCATGGAGAAGAAGCTGAATGCTTTCAGGACAGGGAGATTTCCAGCGAAGTAGATTGCCTTTGACAATAAGTGGGAGAAGCAGAGAAAACAGGAAACAGAACTGCCTCAGCATCAAAGGGTAGGACCATGGCCTCTGGGGGTGGAACCACCATTGCCTCCTAGTTTTCAAAGAGTTAGACCTTCACCAAATTGGTTCTGGAGTGTGGGGCTGCTCATTCATGTGGGTCAGTGGGATGAAGGCATAGCCACTGCCCCAGAGAGAGGGGGCAGGGCCACTCAACCATGCCTAAGAGGTAGAGGAACGGGCCTACCAGGCCAAGGGAGTGAGGTTGCCACTCAGGAATTAGGAGATTAGATCCACCCAGTGAAAGAGATCTGTACAGATGCCACCCACTGAAGATCTATACAGGTACCAAGTTGACAAGGGGTGGAATTGTGGTAGTTTAGTTTGTGTGTCAACTTGGCTGGGCATGGTTGAGTGGCTGAGCAGCTGGACCTGGTATTCCCCATGCTGAGACTGGCAATCAACTCCATGGTAAAATCTGTAAGCAGCTGAGTAGTTGCCTTAGGAGTGTGGTCTGCTTCCTGTATATAAGGAGAAGCCTTGGGGAATGGTCTCTAGCTTATGGCACGCTGGAACCCCACATGTAGCCATGCCGTCGTTCAGCAGCCTCCATGCTCTGCCAACCTG
>NW_006921642.1:5553844-5555457 GCF_000298275.1 Orycteropus afer afer
TATAGTGACTCTGTGTATTCCATCCATTTTCTTTTGATGTTTCCTGAATCTTTCAGCATATTGCCCATGGAATCTTTCAATACTGCAATATGAGGCTTAGTTTTTTTCTTCAGTTCTTTCAGCTTGAGAAATGCTAAGTGTGTTCTTCCCTTTTGGTTTTCTAACTCCAGGTTTTTGCACATTTGTTATAATAATTGATTTTTATCTTCTCAAGCTGCACTATGAAATCTGTTCAGCTCTTTTATCTTGTCAGTTCTTCCATTTGCTTTAGCTATTCTCCATTCAAGGTCAAGTTTCAGAGTCTCTTCTGACATCCATTTTTGTCTTTTCTTCCTTTTCTGTCTTTTTAATGACTTTTTTGGTTTGTTCATGTATGATGTTCTTGATGTCATCCCACAATTCCTCTGGTTTTTGGTCATTGGTGTTCAATGAATCAAATCTATTCTTTAGATGGCCTCTAAATTCAGGAGGTATATATTCAAGGTCATATTTTGGCTCTTGTTTTAATTGTCTTCAGCTTCAACTTCAAAATGCACATGAGCAGTTGATTGTTCCACAATCAGTTCCTCGCCTTCTTTTGGCTGAAGATATTGAGGTTTTCCATCACCTCTTGCCACAGATGTAGTCAATTCCTGTGTACCTCATTTGGCAAAGTCCATATGTATAACCACCATTTGTGTCATTGTAAAAAAATGTATTTGCAATGAATAAGTCGTTCATCTTGCAAAATTTTATCATGTGATCTCCAGCATTATTTCTATCACCAATGCTCTATATTCCAACTACCAGTGATTCTTCTTTGTTTCCAACTTTTGCATTCCAGTCACCAGTGATAATTAACACATCTTCATTGCACATTTGGTCAATTTCAAACTGCAGAAGGTGGTAAAAATCTTCCATTTCTTTGGCTTTGGCTTTGGTGGTTCATGCATAAATTTGAATAAGTATAGTATTGACTAGTCTTCCTTATGGTTGTATGCATATTATTACCCTATCACTTATAGCATTGTACTTCAGGATAGATCTTGATACATTCTTTGTCATGATCAGTGCCATGTCATTCTTCTTCAATTTTTCATTCTTGGTACAGTAGATGATATGATCATCAGATTCAAAATGGCCAAAACCAGTCCATTTCAGCTCACTAATGCCTAGGGTATTGATCTTTATATATCTCATTTCATTTTTGACAACTTTCGCTTCCTAGATTCATACTTTCTACATTCCACATTCCAATTATTAATGGATGTTTGCAGCTGTTTCTTCTCATCTTGAGACATGTTACATCAGCAAATGGGGGTCCCAAAAGCTTCACTCTATCCTCATCATTAAGGCCAGCGCTAGTCTGAGGAGGCAGCTCCTCTCCAGTTGTAGTTTGAGTGCCTTGTGACCTGAGGGGCTCATCTTCTAGCACTATATTGCACAGTGTTTCACAGCTATTCATAAGGTTTCCTTGGCCAATTATTTGAGAAGTGGATGGCCTCTTTCTTCTTCTGAGTCTGTCTTAGTCTGGAAGCTCTGCTAAAACCTGTCCACCATGGGTAACCCTGCTGGCATTTGAAGCACTGGTAGCATAGCCTTTAGTCTCACAGCAACACTCAAGCCACCTCAGC
>NW_006921642.1:5555872-5559127 GCF_000298275.1 Orycteropus afer afer
AAGTAAAATGAAATATTTGACAGCTTCAATCTTTTCTCCCTTTATCATGATGTTGTTTACTGGTCCAGTAGTGAGAATTTTTGTTTTCTTTATGTTGAGGTGTAATCCATACTAAAGACTATAATCTTTGATCTTCATCAACAAATGCTTCCAGTCATCTTCACTTTCAGCAAGCAAGTTTATGTCATCTGCATATTGCAGATTGTTAGCAAGTCTTCCTCTAATCCTGATGCCAAATTATTCTTCATATTGTCCAGGTTTTGGGATATTTGCTTCGCATACAGACTGGATAAGTGTGGTGAAAGGATACAACCCTGATGCACACTCTTCCTGGTTTCAAACTATGCGGTATCCCTTTATTCTGTTCAAACAACCTACTCTTGTTCTAAGTACAGGTTCTTCACAAGCACAACTAACTGCTCCAGACTTCTCATTCTTCACCATTTTATCTGTGATTTGTTATGATCTACATAGTCAATAAAGCACACCTAAACATCATTCTTGTATTCTTTGCTTTCAGCCAAGATCCATATGACATTAGCAATGATATCCCTCATTCCACATCCTCTTCTGAATCCACCTTGAATTTAGCCATTAGAGAGATATAAATAAGAACTTCAATGAAATATCATCTTACACAAGCTAAACTAGTACTGATTTAAAAATAAATAAATAAAACCGGTAGTAAGAAATGTTGGCAAGGATGTGGTGAGATTGGAACATCATCCAATGCTGGTGGGAATGTAACATGGTATAACCACTATGGAAAACAGTATGATATTTTCTCTGAAAACTAGAATTAGATCTACCCTATGAGCCAATAATCTCACTCATAGGTATATACCCTAAAAACAAAAATAAACCCACTGCCATCATGTCAATTCTAACTCATAGTGATATTTTAGGGCAGATTAGAACTACTCCATAGTGTTTCCAAGGCTATGAATTTTACAGAAGCAAATCACCTTTTGCTCTTCCTGCAGAGTGGTGGGTGGGTTTGAGCCACAGACCTTTTGTTAACAGATGAATGCTTTAACCACTAAACCACCAGAATTCCTTGGCACCCTAAGCACCTAAAATAATGCCAAAGATATATGCACAAATTGATGCTTTTTCACAATAGCAAAGAAATGGAAACAACCAAATTGTCCACCAACAGATGAATGGATAAACCAATTGTAGTACATACATAGAATGGAATACTACACAATCATAAAGAACAATAATAAGTCTGAAAAATGTGTTATAACATTGATGGACCTGGAGGTCATAATGTTAAGTGAAATAAGTCAAGCATATAAGGGAAATTTTGTATGATCCTTCTTTTATAGGAAGAAAAGACTATCTCATTACAGAGAGAGAGAGAGAGCAATGTTCATTGGTAGTTATCGGAGAGAGGAAGGGAAATTACACCTTAGATCATAGAGACTATTTATTTATTTATTGGTAATGGGAAAAGTGGCACAGCACAACCATGTGAGTTTGAGCACAAATGGCAGCATATGGACATATTAACATATAGGTAGGTACACATATGGACATAGATAGCACCACAACTCAAAATTGCAGTATTTGTTGGTAAATGTAAATACAAAGATGTAGGTATAGGTACATATAATCATTGAAAACACAAATACAGATACTCCACACATAACCAAACCCCTGTCAAGATTGGTTTTCTGGGTGTGAAAGCTTAGGGAGATAGTTTTATGGGACAGCTCAGTCAGTTAGCATAATATAGCTCACAAAAATGATGAATTATGCATTCTAGTGAAATGAGTAGCATCTTTGAGTGGCCATCTATGACACAAATATGAGTCTTTACCTGCTAGGAGCAAAACAATAAAAACATAACCAAAAGCTCAGTGAAAAAACAATTCTGCATGAGCCAGAACTTCATCTAGAGACTAGATGTTGAAACTAGAACTAGATGGTGCCTGGATACGACCACTGGCCATTTTGACCAGAAAAATATATGACTCCAGGTGCAGATGGAGAAAAATGCGGAGCAGAATTCCAGTTATTATTTGAAAAAAAAAAAAAAGTAAAGATAAAGCCAGGAAAACTGGAACTGTAGAGAACAGAAGTCCCCCTGAGACTATTGCCTGAAACACTTTTTAAACCTTGAACTGAAAGCATTCCTTGAGATCATCTTTTAGAAAAATAGCAGAGTGGCACATAGAATAAAAGATATTACCTGCAATATTAGTGCTTTATTTAAAAAAAAAAAAGTATATAACAAAAATATAGCCAGTTACTCAAAACCAGAGGTGAGAAGATAGGGAGGATAGGGAAAATAAAGTACTGGAAATAGACAAACAGAACACAACTAAAGAGAATGTTGACACATTGTGATAAACGTAACAATGTCACTAAACAATTTGTGCAGAAATTGTCAAACAGAAACCTAGCTTGCTGTGTAAACTATCACCACAAATTCAGTAGAGTATTATTTAAAAAAGAAAAAAAAAAAGAAAGAAAAGATGAAGTGTACCAAGCAAGGTAGTTTATACTGGATGAGTACTAGTGGAACAAATAAAACACTCATCCCTCAAAGGCAGTTTATAGTTGAAGGAAACAGAAACATTTGGTAATGACCAGAAGAATGGAGGCAAGAGAAACATTTATAGAAAGTAATAGACCCAACATTATAGTAGGACACTGGTGCCCAAAGCAAGAGAAAATGCTTACTGAGGGGAAGACAAGTTCACCTTATGCACTGGAAGCTAAGAAATTCCATTCTATCTGAGACTTGTCTGTACCATTTTCCCTTATTTTTTTTTTTTCCTGCAGCCTTAAAATAAACCCCACTAAAGGAAATACCTTCAGAAAGCCCCTGATATTTAGAACTAATACCTGATGGTACTATTTAAAGAGTGCCATCACACCAACAAACTACTGATATCTATAGATTATATTCCTTCATAAGTAAGAAAAACACTTACTAACTCTTGTTGACTTCTTGTGTGTCAATGTAGAAATGTGTCCCATAGGGTTATCAATGGCTGATTTTTAAGAAGTAGATCACTAGGCTTTTCTTCTGAGTCACCTTTCTGTGAACTTGAATTTTAAACCTTTTGGTTAGGAGCTGAGTGTGTTAACCATGTGCAGAGACCAGGAACTCTTTTGGAGGAAAAAGGAGGTGAATTTCAAGAAGGCTGCATGAAAGAGTTTTCTTAAATTCACCAGCCACTCCTCGGAAGGAAGGTTGGGCAATCCTACTTCCGTAGTGATACTGCCTCGGAAACCCAAGGA
>NW_006921642.1:5560567-5561384 GCF_000298275.1 Orycteropus afer afer
TTGCCTTTCTGGAAGTTCTCTGTCAATGTGCTGCTGCAACCATTTTGACTTTTCAGTAAGATTTTTACTCGCATGTGATATTAATGATATTGTTTTATAATTTCCACATTCTGTGGAATCACCTTTCTTTGGAATGAGTACAGATATGGGTCTCTTCCAGTCAGTTGACCAGGAAGTTGTCTTCCCAATCTCTTGGCATAGCTGAGTGAGTGTCTCCAGTGGGGGATTCATTTGTTAAAACATCTCAATGTATATTCTGTCAATTCCTTGGAGCCTTGTTCTTTGCCAATTACTTTAGTGAAGCTTTGACTTCTTCCTTCAATACCACTGGTTCTTGATCATAAGCCACCTCCTGAAATGGATGAAGGTCAACCAGGTCTTTTTGGTACAGTGACTTTGTGTATTCCTTCCTTCTTCTTTTGATGCTTCCTGAATCATTCAATATTTTGCCCATAGAATCTTTCAATATTATAACTTGAAGCTTAAATTTATTTCTTCATTTCTTTCAGCTTATGAAATGCTGAGAGTGTTCTTCCCTTTTGGTTTTCTAACTCCAGGTCTTTGCACATTTCATTATAGTAATTGGATTTGTCCTCTCGAGCTGCTCTTCGAAAACTTCTGTTCAGCTTTTTTATCTTGTCATTTCTTCCATTTGCTTTAGCTACTCTCTGTTCAAGGGCAAGTTTCAGACTCTCTTCTGACATACATTTTGGTCTTTTCTTCCTTTCCTGTCTTTTTAAGGATCTTTTGCTTTCTTCATGGATGATGTTGTTGATGTCATCCCACAATTCTTCTGGATTTTGTCATTGGTATTCAA
>NW_006921642.1:5561489-5562585 GCF_000298275.1 Orycteropus afer afer
AGATGATCTCTAAATTCAGGAAGAAAATATTCAAGGTCATATTTTGGCTCTTCATGGACTTGTTTTAATTGTCTTCAACTTCAAATTGAACTTTCATATGAGCAATTGATGGTCTGTTCCTCAATCAGCTCCTGACCTTGTTTTGTTGAAGATATTGGGCTTTTCCATCACTTCTTCCCACAGATGTAATCCATCTGATTCCTGTATACTCCATCTGATGAAGTCATGTGTATAGCCACCATTTGTGTTGTTGAAAAAAATTATTTGCAATGAATAAGTCATTGGTATTGCAAAATTCTATCAAGCAATCTCCAGCATTATTTCTGTTACCAATTTGATGACAGCATTATTCTGTTATCAAATTTTCCAACTACCAGTGATTCTTCTTTGTTTCCAATTATTGCTTTCCAGTCACCAGTGATAATTAACACACCTTGATTGCATGTTTAGTCAATTTCAGATTGCAGAAGTTGATAAAAATCTTCAATTTTCTCATCTTTGGCTTCTGTGGTTGGTGCATAAATTTGAATAATAGTGGTATTAACTGGTCTTCCTTGTAACAAAAACCACCAAACTCATGGCCATCAAGTCAGATCCGACTCATAGTGAAACCTCCTTGGGTTTCTGAGGCAGTATCACTATGGAAGTAAATTGTCCCATCTTCCTTCTGAGGAATGGCTGGTGGGCTTGAACCACCAGCCTTCTGATTAGAAGTTAAATAGCTCAGGCACTGTGCCACCAGAGCTCCTAGTCTTCCTTGTAGGCATATGGATATTATCCTGTCACAGACAGCATTGTACTTCAGGATTGACCTTGAAATATCCTTTGTGATGATGAATGCCATTCTATTCCTCTTCAAATTGTCATTCCTGGCATAGTAGATCATATTGTTGTCTGATTCAAAATGTCCCAAACTGGTCCATTTCAGCTCACTAGTGCCTAGTTTATCAATCTTTATGCATTTCATTTCATTTCTGACAACTTCCAATTTTCCTGGATTCATACTGCATACATTCCATGTTCCAATTATTAATTGATGTTTGAAGCTGTTTCTCCTCAATTTGAGTCATGTCACATCAGCAAATGGAGGTCCTGA
>NW_006921642.1:5562953-5563629 GCF_000298275.1 Orycteropus afer afer
CTCTTCCTTCTTTGTAATCTGTCTCAGTCTGCAAGCTATGTTGAAATCTGTGCACAGTGTGCAACTCTGCTGGCATTTGAAACACTGGTGGCACAGCCTCAAGCCTCACAGCAACATGCAAGCCACCACAGTACAACAAACTGACAGACAAGTTCATCTCCCTCAGCTGTTCCAAACCTCTCTGCCCTCCCATTACCTGTATCTTGCTGCCTTGTAATACTCAGGTTTCTCTCCTTCTTGCCTTTTGGGTGGGGCCTGTCTTCCTCCCCTTACCTGGATCCTGCCACCTTGTCGTCCCCAGCTTTCCCTCCTACCTCCCTTTTTTCCTAATATACTTAGTAGTCACAAATAAAAATTACTGATGAATTTACATGAAAAAAACACATTATTTTAAAATAAATTTGAAATGCAAAATATAATTATGTAATTATAAGTAAAATAAATTTTGATCTATTTGGTTTTGATCTATTTTGATTTACTTCCATTTCAAAATTATACATCATCAAGGTTTCATTTGTTTTTCAAAAAATTAAATTGTCTTTTGGAAAGTTGAGCAATATACTTCTGTAGTGATACTGCCTCGGAAACCCAAGGAGGGGTCACTATGGATGGGATCCAACTCAACGGCAGTGAGTTAATTTGAGTTATTGAGACCCCTTGGCTACATATTTGCTAC
>NW_006921642.1:5564189-5577996 GCF_000298275.1 Orycteropus afer afer
TGTAGTATCATTCCTGATGTTTATTGCACATAATATGTACAGTGCAGTATCAGCAGAAGCAAAGTATTGATAGCATGCTTTTTCAACAGGATATATCTGTTCAGAACATCTTGGCATTATTTTGATATTCATTCCATTCTAAGTGTGCTTTGTACTGAATAAAGTGATTTGCACACAGGCTGTTTAAGATCTATGTCTAAATGATGTTAATGGCCCAGTTCATGCATGACATGTTTTTTTTCTTTATGCATTGTACACCATTATGGTGTATGACAAGGAGCTCTGTCTGGTGGCATAGTGCCTAAGGCATTTGATTGCTAACCAGAAGGTTGATGGTTCAAACCCACCAGCCACTCCACAGAAGGAAGATGGAACAATCTACTTACATAAAGATTTACTGTCTTGGAAACTCAAGAGGCTTTGCTAGGAGTGGAAATCGACTCAATGGCAGTGAGTTTTTGTTTGTTTGTTGTTTAATAGTGTATAACTGTTCTCCTCCCACTGCTTATACTCTTTCTCAACTAAAATTATATCAATATTTTATAAATGATGCGAGTAAGTACTACTTGCTAGTGACATGGTTTGGTCTCTGGAAAGGGAGACAACTAACATTGTTTAATTTTTAAATAAATTCAATATTCTTTTTATAATAAACTCACTAAGAATCATATTCTTTGGCCTTTAAATTGAGCAATAACTTTTTGTTTTATATTAAATAACTTCATCTTCCCCAAATACATAGAATTTTGAGTGAAATTTGCTATATTTTTGTAAAATACTGGGGAACTATTTATCAAATGTAATGCAATGGCTTTATTTCTTGAACTCATTAAATGTTACTTCATCTCAAGAAAAAACAACATAAGATTCTTATTCAAATTGAAGATGCTCATTCTAATGACATTATGGCATTATTATAATTGGAGTAAACTTAATGGCAGTGAGTTTCGTTTTATTGGTTTTAGTATTTAAACTGAATCCTTCAAAGTCTCCTATTCTTCATACTAAAAATGTGGCAATAATACAGGTAACAACAATATACATGTAGAACAACATTTTTATCCTTGAAAATATGAATTGAACAGAAGCATTTTAGAAAACATCTTTATATTTGTTGAAATCTCATTTTCATGACTTAAGCTTATGGGAATAATTAGCACTTTAATCCAATATGTATTTATCCCAAAAGTGAGGGACACTGCCATTTCTTTAAAGGTTTTGGAAGATTCAATGATGCTAAGTAGTCAATATGGTAAAAGAAGGAAAAAATTCCTTATAGAATGAAGACCAGAATGATAGAATCCCTTGGCATGTTGTAGGGTTGAGGGATTCACTCTCATTCTCATAATAAAATGAAAATAATGACATTTGCTTTGATCATTCCAAAGAGTTACTTCCAAAATAAAATAAAATCCTAACTATCAAATCAATGAGGAAAATATCAGAGTTATATGCAAATCAAAGATAAAAAATGAAATACAGAGTAAAGATCAGTAACTAATATGATTTTCAGAGACACTTTCAGATTAAAATCACCAAATTGAGGATGAAACCAAACAAATATTTCAATAAAAAGAGTAACTAGAAAATTTGTTACTGTTAATGTATTATCATTAATATTGTTGGTTGTCTTTATATTTGAAACATTTCAAAGAAAGTCTAATATCCTTCAAAATCTCACATAAATTAAAATGCATGAAATTCTTGTAACTGGGGCCTGCAATGCCTGTGACACTATGATCATCTCAAGGATTCAGGAAAATTTGGTTTTGAAGATGGTATTTATTTTTACTTATTTAATTTTTACTAATTTTTTATAGAAATTTTGGGAAAAAGTTACAGAGAGAATTAGTTTTCCATGCAACAATTTACATACATTTTCTTTTATGACATTGATTGCAGTCCCCACAGTGTAACAGCATTCTTCTCACTTCCTGTGCTTACATTTTCCCTTCATCCTTCTTTCCTATTCTTCTTGCCTTCCAAACTTTATCCCTGGGCCAATGCTGCCCTTTTGATCTCATATTGTTGGTTAATCTAAGGGTTGCATATCTCTGTGGTGTTATTCTTCACTTTATAAGCTTGTCTATTGTTTGACTGCAAGTTGAGACATGAGGGTGAGTTCAGTTGAAGCTCTGAAGGGGATCTAAGGGCCATAGTCTCCAGAGTTCCACAGTCTCTATTAGAGCAGTAATCCTGGTTAAACACACACACACACACACATATGTATATATAATTTAGAGTTTTGTACCTCATTTTTCTTCCACTCTATCCAGGACCTCCTATTGTGATCCCTTTCAGAACGGTCAGCAGTGACAGCCATGGGCCATTTAGTTCTACTGGTCTCAGGGTAGTGAAGACAGGTATTTGAGTGGTCCATACCTCTTTGGGTTTCTTCATTTTACTTCACTCTGCTTTCAAAGGGCAGCTCAAGAAAACAAAGTAAAATATTATAATGAAATGTGCAAAGACATGTAGTTATGAAACCAAAAGCAAAGAACACACTTGGCATTTCTAAAGCGGAAAGAAATGAAGAGAAAATTAAAGCCTCCAGTTGCAATATTGAAGGATTCTATAAGCAAAATATTGAATGATTCAGGAAACTTCAAAAGAAGATGAAAGGAATACAAAGAGTCACTGCAGCAAAAATAATTTGTTAATGTTCAAATATTTCAGGAGATAATATATGATCAAGACCAATGATACTGAAGGATGAAGTCCAAGCTGCACAGAAAAAAATGGCAAAAAACAAAGCTCTAGGAATTGAGGGAATCTGAACTGAGATGTTACATCAAATAGATACAGCACTGAGGGTTCTTATTCACTTATGCCAAGAAATTTGATAGACAGCTCCCTGGCCAACTGACTAGAAGAGATTGGTATTTGTGCCCATTCCAAAGAAAGGTGATCCAACAGAATGTGTAAATTATCAAACAATATCATTAATATTACACAGCAGTTAAATTTTGCTGAAGATAATTCAAATGTGATTGCAACATTGTATTGACAGGGAACTTCCAGAAATGCAAGCTGGATTCAGAAGAAGATGTGGAATGAGGGATCTCATTGCTGAAGTCAGATAGATCTTTGATGGAAAATAAAGAATACCAGAATGATGTTTACCTCTTTTTTATTGACTATACAAAGACATGCTACCAGGGATTGTAACAAATTATGGATGATATTTTGAAGAGTCAGAGTTCAAGAACACTTACTTGTGCTCATGAGGAACAGGTACATAGACGAAGAGGCTGCCATTTGAATAGAACAAGGGAATATTGCATCATTTAAAATCAGTTAGGGTGTGCATCAGGGTAATACCCTTTCACCATACTTAATCTGTATGAAGAGCAAATAATCAGAGAAACTGAACTATCTGAAGAAGAACAAGACATCAGGATTGGAGGAAGACTCATCAACAACCTGCAATATGCAGAGGACACAATCTTGCTTGCTGAAAGTAAAGAGTACTTGAAACACTTACTGATGAAGATCAAAGACTACAGTTTTCAATATGGATTACACGTCAATATTAAGAAAATAAAAATCTTCACAACAGGACCAATTAGCAATATCATGATAAATGGAGAAAAGATTGAAATCGTCATGAATTTAATTTTACTTGGATCCACAACTAACACCCATGGAAGCAGCAGTCAGGAAAGCAGATGTCATGTTGCACTGGTCAAATCTGCTGCAAAGACTTCTTTAAAGTTTTAAGAAACAAAGATATCACTTTGAAGACTAAGGTGTGCCTAACCCAAGCCATGCATGGCATTTTCAATAGCCTTATATGTGTGTGAACGCTGGCCAATGAATAAGGAAGACCAAAGAAAACTTGATGCCTTTGAATTATAGTGCTGATGAAGAACATTGAAAATACCGTGGACTGCCAGAAGGACAAAGCTGTCTTGGAGGAAGTGCAGTTGGAATGCTCCTTGAAAGCAAGAATGGTCAGACTTCGTCTCACCTAATTTGGTCATGTTGTCCAAAGGGACTATTTCCTGCAGAAGGATATCATGCTTAGTAAAGTAGATGGTCAGCAAAAAAGGGTAAGATGCCCTGGAAGATGAATTGACACATTGTCTGTGAAGACGGGCTCAAGTGTAGCAAAAATTGTGAGCATGGCACATGATCATGCAGTGTTTTGTTTTGTTTTGTTGTTCATGGGGTCACTGGAGTCTGAACTGACTCAACAGTACTAGCAGAAACAACACTTTGCTTCAGGTGGGAAGAGAGAGATAGTTGTAATTTAGATGACTACCCACAAGCTTTTAAAACTCTAGTCACTACTCACAGAAGTAAGATGTAGAATATTGTTTTTGTTGACTATGTTATGCCAATTTACCTTGATATCCTCTGAAACTATGGTTCTGAGCTCCCATACCTAGGGATTAATTCCCTCAAGTTGTTATGGCTAAGAAATTTTCATAATCTTTAGGCTCTACTACATTTGTGGATATATTTACAGCACACAGAAATACATATGTTAAATTACCCTCTGTTAAACCTATATCTATTCATGGATGTAGTCTTATTCACCTTCTTACACCTATTATCTTGTGTGTTTATCTATGTATCCACTTGTAGATTATTGTTATTACTGTTACTGCAGGACTGTGTATGTTATAGTAATTGCCTGTGATGCCTGTAACTCTTGTGGTTCTCCCAGTGTCTTCCTTTGCTTTGATCATTTTGTGCTAACCTTTCCCTTAATAAGTATTGCCTTTCCCTTCATACAAGTTATCTTTTAGTTAGTGATTTATCCTTCCTTCCCCTCTCAGCCGTGGTAACCTTCAAAGAATATCTCTTTCTGTGTGTAAACCTTGTCTTGACTTTTTACATTAGTAGTCTCATACAATATTTGTACTGCTGTAATTGACTAATATCACTCTATAATGTCCTCTAGGTTTATTCATGTTATGACATGTTTTGTAAATTCAAAGTTATTCTTTGCATAGCATTCCAGTCAATGTAGGTAGCACTGTTTGTTTGCCCATTCATCCACTGATGGGTGCTTAGGTTGTTTTCATCTTGTTTTTTGCTATTGTAAATAATGCTGCAATGAACATACATCTCTTTGTGTCATGATTCTTATTTTTCTAGGAGTTCTTATTTAACTATTAGTGGGATTGCAGTGGATCTTATGGGATTTATATTTCCAACTTTTTAAGTTTTCCACATATTGTTTTCCACAGTGGTTGCACCATTTTACAGTCTCACCAGCAGTGTACAAGAGTTTCAGGCTATCTACAGCCTCATGAGCAATTTTTTTTTGTTGTTGTTTTGCTCTTGAGGCTGGGGTGAGATGACATCTCATTGCTGATTTTACTCACATCTCTCAAATGGCTAATGATCACTAACATTTCATGTGTTTTTTGGTTGCCTAAGTGTCTTCCTTGGTGAAGTGTCAGCTCATGTCTTCTGCTCATTTTTTAACTGGATTTTTGTCTTTTTGTTGTTAATGTGATGAGGTTTTCTATAAATGTGGGAAATTACTCTCTTTTCTGATAAGTCATTGTCAAAATTTTTTCCCCAGTCTGTGGGTTCTCCTTTTACTGTTTTGGTGAAGACTGTCAATAAACATAAATGTTTAAATTTTAGGAGGTCCCAGTTGTTTTTCTTCTGCTGTTTGTGCATTTTTAGTTATGTATGTTTGATGATGTATTTATACCATGTGTTAGGGCTACTTAAGTTGTCCATATTGTTTCCTTCATGATCTTTATAGTTTTAGGTTTTACATTTAGGTATTTGATCCATCTTGACTTAGTTTTGTATATGGAGAGATATTGCCAAAGGGGCAAGAAGGCTGTGTCTTCTGACCTTGTCTAACACCACAAGGGAAGACAGAATCATCATCTAGCCCAAGGCCTATACCTGTGAGGCCAGACATGCCACCTCCCTCCAGCCCTTTCACTAAACATTCTTTCCACAGCACCCACCACTTCTCTGCTGGGTTCGATAATTCACTGCAGTGGCCACACAGAACTCACAGATTATGGGTTTTATTAGGGAAGCACCAGGCTACAATTCAAATTCAGGAAAAACACTCAGTCCCTCTCAGCCCATTATCTCTCAGCCAACAGTCTCTCTCAGTCTCTCCACCAGCAATCCGTGTCTCTCAGTGTCTCTTTCCCAGCAGTATGTTTCTCTCAGCAGCACATCTTTCTCAGCCAGCAGTCAGAGAGACTCCTTCTGCCTCTAGGAGGGCTCCTGTTGAGCCTGGCAGAGTGGCCAAACTAACCAATCATAACATTAGAATTCTAAGCACCTGAGAGAGAGTGAACTTCCCAGAATATTGCTTTGTGCCACTCTCAACAGAAGTACCCCAGGTGGATAACTTTAACAATCAAGAGCTCCTCAGTTGCTCACAGCAAATTCGACCATGGAGTTTACAAAGACTTATGGCTAGAAAAGCCACACCAGGTAATTTATTACACTGCAGATAAGGATCATTGAACTTCTTGAATGCATGCCTCTATTTCATGATATTAGGTAAATTTCTTCCAAGAAATCTTTGAAGTTTTCTTGATACTTTCTTTTGTCTCTGCCTGTCTAGAATTCTGAGCACATGTAAGCTATTCCTCTTGAAGTTATATCACATAATTCTTAAACATTCTTTATTTTCTTTTTCATTCTTTTTTTTTCTGATTGTTTCTCTAACAGATTAGTATTAAGAGATTTACTTTCAATTTCACTAATTCTGTCTTCCATTGATTTAATTTAGAATTAAATCAATGGAAGACAGAATTAGTGAAATTGAAAGTAAATCTCTTAATACTAATCTTTGTCCTTCCTATGTGTTATCTGTCTCCTTTGTCCTTCCTATGTGTTATCTGTTTCTGAAATATTAGTATTATTCTTCTGGATTTCTATTTGCTGTTTTTATATGGTTTCTAATTTTCCATTTATTTTATCACTCTGTTCTTGTATTGATTTCCTTTAATTCTTCTTGTGTATTTTTTACAGTTTCCTTGATTTTTTCTATAATGTCCTTGGTGTTGTCTTTTTTTCTCTTGATCTCATTCTTAATCTTTTGAAAGGTCCTAAGTATAAATCTTTTGAATCCTTTACTAGGTAGTCCCAATTTCCTTTCTTCCTTCACAATATTTTCTGGCCATGTGTTTTGGTCACTTTCTTGAACAATCCTATCCTGTTTCTTACTTTGATTGGAAATTTTCTGTTGTATCCAGTACATTGTGGTGTATTTATGAATTGCTTATAAGTTGGTTTGCTTCACCTTGATTTATTATTTTGTATTTTTTTAAAAAAACATACTCAGGCAATGAATTAGGCTTGTTACTCGGGTCATTTGTTTGGTAGTACTAGGGTGTTCACTACATATTCCTAGGTGGATTTTGTGGTGGGTAGAAGTATGAGTGCAAATCTCTGATTGCTAGTTGTATAGAGCAACTGAGGGCAGGCTGGACAGGTGTTGGCCAGTTTGTTACTGACCCAGTAGTTCTGGAGTGGGTAGTGGTACTCAACCTGTATATAGAGGAGCAGGTGTGGTGAATATGCCTGAGTAGGGTCACAGACTCTCAACTGATAAGGAAAATAATTAAAGCATAAGAGGAGAGGGAAAATGAAGAGACAAAAAGAAAAGAAAAGAAAAAAGGAGGGACAAAGGGAAGAACTAAGAAGAAAGAAAAGAGAAGAAGAAAAAGCAGCACAGTAATGGCATAAGCACTAGCTGTCAAACACGACTGTGCTGCGCTTGTGGTGCTTTCTCACTAAGAATGCACTCTACCCATTTCACAAATGCAGGGACAGGTGCTTCCAATGTGGAGGTGGTGGGAACAGTCCACTCACTCTGCAGGATCAAAAGAATAGAAAGGAAAAATGGGGGGAAAGGGAGGAAAAGGAAGAAAACAGAACAAAGGAAAACAAAAAACATAAGAGGGGAGAGGGAAGAAGAAAGCAAAATAAGAAAAGAATAAGAAAAAAATGGAATAGAAAAAAAAAATGCAGCACAGTATAGGAGTAAGCACTAGCTGCCAATAATGTCTACTGTGGAAATGTGGCATTCACTCCACTGAAGTGAGCACCTCTAACCACAAAGGGGCAAGGACATTGCTTATGAACCATGGAGATGTTGAGGGACACACCAATTACTCTGTGGAATCAAGCACTACTTCCTATGGAGGCAGTGCTGCTGACCATGGAGGTGGCTGTGTTGGACACCTACTCCCTGTGTTCAAAATTTAAAAGAAAAGTAAGAGGCAAAAGAGGAAGACAAAATAAAACAGAGTAAAAGAACAAACTAAGGGGAGAAAAGGGAAGAACTAAGAATAAAAGAAAAAGGAAAAAAGAAAGAATGAAAGAAAAGCAGCACCGTACTAGTGCAAGCATTAGCTGTCAATCACAGTTTCAATGGGAACATGCTACTCACTCTGAAGAAGTGCATAGTGCTGACCATAGAGAAGGAAGGGGGTATGTAACCCATTCTGTAAGATTTAAAAGAAGAAGACAAAAAGAAAGTAGAAGAGGTGGGGGAAAAAAAAAAAGAAAAGATAAGAGGGGGAACAAGGAAGAATTAAAAGCAATAAAAAAGAAAAAAGCACTACACAAGTGGAAAGGGGGAAATTACCAGCTACTGGGTGGGTGTGAATGAGTTGTCCATGCCTCTGGTCACTGGGGAGTTTTATGGGATAAAATGAGATCACACTTCTTTGGTTGACAATCACTGATGTGGGTGTTGGTGCAGTCCTGAGCAAGAGGAGCCAATTATGTTTTCTTGTTTACTGTTTTGTTGTCTCTTAGTCTCATCAGTATTTGATCTACTTTTTTTATCCTTACCTTTGAAGCTCTGTATTCCAGGATCGTCGTCCATATCCATTTCATTTGGTTTCTCAAGTCCTGTTGTAGAGGGTCTCTGTAGTTTATCTACCTAGTGCATCATATTGGATCAATTTTGAACATAGTATTTCTGCTTCTTTAAATATCATCCCTCACCCATATCATCCTGTAACACCATGTGCTTTAAGAAAACATATAAGGTTAAGAGCAAAGTGAAGAATTTATATACTCTTAATGCTGAATATTTGTATTTATCGTAATTATGGAAAAGTTGTAATTTATACCAACTCTAAATTTGAGATTAAGATGTAATATTATCATCAGCTCCTCAATACCTCACTGCCTACCATATATTACACCTTCATTATGCAATTCACTTTAATTCTGCATGTACCTGCCTAAAAATAGGTAAGGGGACTGATTTCAGTGGACAAAGTTTTATGAAGTCAGTATAGGTAGTGGTATGTCAAGTGTACTTGTCCAGTACTGTGCTCATAGACTATGTAAATTTGTCCAGATTGAGGGGAAGAATTAAACCAGGACCAACCTTTCACAAAGGGCTTTGTATACAAACTGCGTTGTTGTTGTTGTTATGTGTTGTAGAGTTGGACCCAAATCATAGCAACCCCTTCTTGGGTTTTTAAGGCAGTATCTCTACGGAAGTAGATTGCCCAACCTTCCTTCTGAGGAATGGCTGGTGGGTTTGAACCACCAGCCTTCTGATTAGCAGTCAAGTGCCTTAGGCACTACACTACCAGTGCTTTTAGGTGAAAGTTCACACAGCATATTAGGGTTGTCATTTAACAATTTTTGTACAAACTAGATAAAGAAAATTTTTGCTGGGTTCCTATAAATATTTACTCTATCTGTACCATGACTAGACCTCTTGACATTTTTTTTTTTTTGTTCTCCCTTCAGTTTCACTATGAATTATGCTTTGTAACTGCACTTTGTCAGAACTGTTTTCTAATATACTGTATTAAATTCCAAAAAATACACACCTCAGAGCTGTTAATTAAAAGGGCCTGCTGGTATAAATAAACACATATGCTGCTGATTAGCCACCCTTTAGGGGTCAACAGTGGGGAGCTCAGTCTGGGCTTCTGTTAATTGTTGTCCAAAATTTTAACAGGAACTGTCTAATGATCTCGTATGGCTTTGACCATCTGGCCTTCTGAGTTCACTTGACAGTAAATAGCCAACCTTCAGAGGAAGAGATAAATACTTCTTACAAGAAGAATATAAGCTGTAATTTAGCCATTCACATGTGTGCATAGTACTAACTTACCTCAATTCACTGTGCAAACTCTGCATGCCTTGTTTAGTTGCCCTTCAAATTTATTCTGATGTCAACTGCTTAAATACTACACAAAAAATGAATGTTTTTTGTCTGACTTATATGAGCAGCATTGAATTTAATGAGGAATTTTAGTAATGTGTGGTTGTAAGCAATGAAGAATGCTTCTAATAATTAATGTTTATAAATTATACTTAATAATATTTAGTGGCGGTTCATCTTGTTCTGCCAGTTAGTACTAGGGAATTGGTGACCAAGTGCAAAACCTAGTTTTCATATATACTTGATTTTTTTGTTGTTGTTGTTAAATTCTCTAAAAGCCACAATATTTTCTTGTTTATAACTAAAATCATCCCTTCCATTTTTAGCTGAATGTTACATAATAGGGGAAAAAAAGATTTAAAGAAGTTAAAAAGATGAGTAGTCATTTATAGTAACACTTTGTTTTAGAAAATTTCTGCTTTATTTTTATCAGTTTATTTATTTATTTTTATTGTGATTTTGGTGGAAATTACAGAGTAAATTGGGTTTCCTTCAAAAGTTCAAGCACATTTTGTATCTTGCCATTGATTGCAATCCCCAGAATGTAACAACACTCTTCCCACTTCCTGCCTGCGGTAACCATTTCCCTTTGTCCTTCTTTTCTATCCATTCCTACCTTTTGAGTTTTATTCTTGGGCAAATGCTGACTGTTTGATCTCTTATGTTTGATTGTTTTAAGCAGCGTGTACTTCCCTGGTATTATTATTCACTTCATAGACCTGTCTATTGTTTGGATTGGATGAATGTTGAGCCATGGGAGTAAGTTTGTTTCCAGGCATGAAGGATCAGAGAGGGTGATAGTCTCCATGGTTCCACTACTGTCTATTAGACCAGTATACCTGGTCTTTTCCATTGTTTTGAGATTTGCTCCACATTTTTCTCCCACTCTATCCAGAATATTCTATTGTGAGCTCTTTCAGAGTGGTTGGCAACAGTAGCTGGGCACCATGTAGTTCCCATCTCAAGGCTGTGGAGGCTCAGCCTCGCATGGTCCTCTAGTCCGTTGGACTTATACCTTCCATTCCATCTTTGACTTTCCTCATTTTTCTTTGCTCCAGATGAGGAAAGACCAAAAGATGCCCCTTACTTGATTGCTCACAAGCTTTTATGACCCCAGTCACTACTCACCAAAGTAGGATTTAGAACAATTTCTTTGTGGACTATGTAATGCCAATTGACCTTTATGTCCCCCATGGCTATGGTTCTGAGCCCACATGACCAGTGACCCATTCCCTCAAGGTGTTTGGTTTTAGCTAAGAAGTTTTCATAACTTTGACCCCTGTTAGCTCTACTATATACATGGACATATTTACAACACATACAAACACATATATAGAATTATTTTCTATCGTACCTATATATGGTCGTGTATATGGTCCTGTTCACCTACCCATACCTGGTCATCTTGTCTGTCTACCTATATATCCACCCATAAATTAATGTTTATTATTATTGATAATGCAGGATTGTGCATGTAATAATGTTTACTTTTGTTGCTTGTAACTCTCGTGCACCTCTCTGTATCTTCCTTTTCCTTAGTGATGTTGTGTTGGTCACCCACTTTTTGCATATTGCCTTCCAATTCACTCAAATTAATACATGCCTTTTACCTAGTTTGTCATTTTTCTCTCCCCTCCACTCACAACCCTAAATACTCAAAAACCCAAGGCCATCAAGTTGATTCTGACTCATAGTGAGTCTTTAAGATGGAGTAGAACTGCCCCATAGTATTTACAAGGCTGTAAATCTTTATGAAAGCAGACTGCCCCATCTTTCTCCTTTGCAGTGACTGATAGCTGTGAACTACCAACCTTTTAGTTAGCAGCCTAGTGCCTTAACCACTGCACCACCAGATCTCCTTCCCACCCCTAGTAACCACCAAAGAATAGTTCTTTCCATGTGCAAATCTTTCCTTGACTTTTAGCAAGAGTGGGATCATACAGTATTTGTCTTTTTGTGATTGACTTATTTCACTCAGCATTATGTCCTCCAAGTTTATCCACATTATGAGGTGTTCTGTGGATTCTTCACTGTTCTATAATGTTGCATAGTATTCCACTGTGTACATGTACCATAGATTGATTATCCATTCATCCATTGATAGGCCTTATGTTGCTTCCATCTCTTTGCTATTGTGAATAGTGCTGCAATGAATATGACTATAAATATATAGCTATTCATGTTCTGGCTCTCCCTTCTTTAGCATATTTACCTAGTGGGATGGCTGGATCAATGGTATTTCTATTTCCAAATTTGAAGGAAGCCCCATATACTTTGTCCACAGCGGCTGCACCATTTTACAGTCTGACTGTTAGCATATGAGAGTTCCAATATCTCCACACACTTGCCAGCATTTTTTGTTTTCTGACTTGGTGAACTTTGTTATGACTGTTGGGGTGAAAAGATATATCATCATTGTTTTACTTCACAGCTCTCTAATGGCTAATGATTATAAGTATTTCTCTACGAATCTGTTGGCCACCTGAATAGCTTCTTTGGTGAAATGCCTTTTTATGACTTCTGACCATTTTTAATCTTTTTGATTTTGAGATGTTGAAGTTTTCTATAAATTTTAGACATAAGCCAATATGTCAGATATACCATTGCCAAATATCTTTTCCCAATCTGTAGATCCTTTTTTTTTATACTTTTGGAGAAGTGCTTTGATATGCTTAAGAATTTAATTTTTAGAAGTTTCCAATCATCTAGTTTATCTTCAGCTGTTTGTGGATTTTTGGTTATGTTTGATTGTGAATCAATTAAGGTTCAATTAGGGTTCCAGAATTTGCCTTATCTTTTCTTTGTTGATTTTTATTGTGTAAAGTTTTACATTTAGGTCTTTGATTCATCTCGAGTTAGTTTTTGTGAATGGTGTGAGGTATGGATCTTGTTTCATTTTGCTGCATATGTATATCCAGTTTTGCCAAGACCATAGGTTAAAGAGACTATCTTTTCCACATTTAATGGATTCTGCCCCTTGATCAAAGATCAATTATCCATAGGTGGATGGATCTATTTCCAACTTCTCAATTCTGTTCCACTGGTCTATGTATTTGTCATTGTACCACTTTCAGTCTGTTCTGATACCAAGCTACTGAGATTAGGAAATGTAAGCCTTCCAACTTTGTTCTACTTCTTCACTTATTTGAAGTCTCTTTCCCTTCCATATAAAATTAGTAATTGTTTCCTTAAAATATGTTTATGTTTAGGAAATCTGTATCAGGATTGCATTATAGATTGCATTGATATTTTCACAGTGTTCTTTCTTCCTATCCAAGAATATGGTATGCTCTTCCACTCATCTAAGTCTCTTTTAGTTTCTTGTAGCCGTGTTTTCTAGGGTTTGTTTGTTTGCTTTTGTAAAGGTCTTATGCATATCTGGTAAGATTTATTACTAAGTATTTTATCTTTATAGTAGCTATTGTAAATGGTATTGTTTTCCTTATTTCCTTTTCAAAGATCTGTTTGTCAATGAAGTATTGACTGATTTTCATATGTTGGTCTTATACTCTGCCACTTTGCTGTGTCTTTCAATTGTTGTTGTTGTTGTTAAGTGCCGTCGAGTCGTTTCCGACTCATAGCGCCCCATGCACAGCAGCACGAAACACTGCCCGATCCCGCACCAGCCCCACAATCCCTGCTATACTCGAGCCCATCATCGCAGCCACT
>NW_006921642.1:5581611-5606385 GCF_000298275.1 Orycteropus afer afer
CCCGAAGACCTGGTCCCTCTCGGTAGGGTAACAAGGGAACGTGTTCAGTGCAGATCAGTGAGTAAGCACAAGCCCGCCTTGTTTCAGTACCTATGCTTAAACTGCCCCCTGGCTGAACACTCTTCTCTTTGGCCTCTTTCAATTAGTTACTATAATTTTCTGGCTGAGCCTTTGCATTTTCTATGGATAGGATCATATAATTGGCAAATAGGGATAATTTTAATTCTTCTTACAAATTTGGATGCCTTCTATTTTCCTTTCTTGCCTTACTACCCTGGATAGGACTTCCAATGCAATAGGAGTGGTGATACATAGTATCCTTGTATGGTTCCTGTTCACAAGGGGCATGTTTCAGTCTCTCTTCTCTGAGAATAATGTCAGCTGTTGATTTTGTGTATATGCCCTTAATTATATTGAGGAATTTCCCTATTATTTCTATTTTGTTGAGAGTTTTTGTCAGTAATGGGTATTGGCTTTTATCAAATATCTTTTCTGTATTGATTAATATGATCATGTGGTTATTTTCCTTTGCTTTATTTATGTAGTAGATTATGTGGATTGTTTTTCTTATGTTGAACCATCCTTGCATACTTGGTATGAATTCCACTTGGTCATGGTGTATTATTTTTTTATATATAGTGTTGAATTCTGTTGGCTAGGATTTTGTTGGAGATTTTTGTATCTGTATTCATGAGAGATAGTGGTCTGTAATTTTATTCTTTACTCTTGTCTTTGCCTGGCTCTAGTATCAGCTTTGTACTTGCTTCATAAAAGGAATTTTGGGAAATTACATCTTTTTCTATGTTCTGGAGTAGTTTGAGTATCATCTCTCTGAAGGGTGGTAGAATTCTCCAATGAAGCTCTATGGGCCCAGGACATTTTTTTGTTGTTGGAAGTTTTTATGAACTATTCTATTTCTTCTTTTGTTACTGGTCTGTTCAAAATTTCCACCTCAGTCTGTGTTAGTAGAAGTTGGCCATGTGTTTCTAGAAATTTGTCCATTTCTTGTAGATTTTCAAATTTGTTGGAGTATAGTTCTTCATAATCTTCTGTTATTATCCTTTTTGTTTTTGTTGTGATGTTGCCTGTTTCATTTCTTATTTGTGTTATTTGCATCTTCTCTTTCTTTTTGTTAGTTAAATTTTCCAGTGGTTTCTCAATTTTATTAATATTTTAAGGAAACAACTGATAATCTTCTTGATTCTTTTTTTTTTTTTTTCTATTTCATGTATTTCTGCTCTAGTGCCTAAGGCATTTGACTGCTAACCAGAAGGCTGGTGATTCAAACCCACCAACCACTCCTTGGAAAGAAGGTTGGGCAATCTACTTCTACAGTGATACCTTCTCAGAAACTCAAGGAGGGTTCTTTATGAGTTGGGTCCGACTCAATGGCAGTGTGTTTTTGTTTTGTTTAATCTTCATTATGGGAGCACTGGTGGTGTAGTGCCTAAGGCATATGACTATTAATTGTAGGCTGGAGGTTCAAACCCACCAGCCACTCCTCAGAAGGAAGATTGGGCAATCTACTTCTGTAGAGACACTGCCTCAGTAACCCAAGGAAGGGTCATTATGAGTCGAATCAACTTGACGACAGCGAGTTAATCTTTATTATTTTCTTTTTTTGGCAATTGTAGACTTTATTGGTTTCTCTTTTTCTAATAGTTGAGGTTGTTTGGTTAAAGCATTAATTTGGATTATTTCTTCCTTTTTGATGTGTGTTTTTATTGCTACAATTTGATTTTAGGGTACTGGTATTGCTGTGTACCAAAGGTTTGGGTATGTTGCGTCATCATTCTTATTTGCTTCTAGGAATGTTTTTGTTTCATATTTTATTTCTTCTGCTACTTAATTGTATTTGAGCTAGAGTTATTCAATTTCCATGTGTTTGACTTTTTTTTTCCTCTGCCTATCATTTATTTCAATTTTATAGCATTGTAGTCTGAGAAGATGCTTTGTAGTACTTCAGTGTTTTTAAATGTATTGAGGCTTCCTTTGTGATCTAAAATATCAATTCTGGAGAATGACCCACGTGCACTGGAAAAGAATGTGTATTGCATTTTTTTTTTTTTTTTGGTGGAGTGTTCTGTATATGTCTATGAAATCAAGTTGGTTGATTGTATTGTTGAGATCTGTATATTTGTTGAATTTCATTCTCTTTGTTCTGATCTTCATCAAAAGTGGTGTGTTAAAGTCACCTATTACTATTGTGGATTTGGCTATTTCTCTTTTCAATTCTGTTACTGTTTCTTTAATGTATTTCAGGGCTCTTTCATTGGGTGCATAAATATTTATTATGGTTATGTTCTCTTGCTAGGTTGACATATTTATCATTATATAATGTCTTCCCTTGTCTCTTGACAAGGTTTTTGTCTTGAAGTCTATTTATCAGAAATTAATATTGCCACTCTTGCTCTTTTTCAGTTGCAATTAGCTTGATTCCCACCCCTCTTTTGATTTTTGACTTATTTTTATCTTTCTATCTAAGGTGAGTCTCCTGTAGGAAGCATATTGATGGATAATGTTTTCTTACCTATTCTGCCACATTTTCTCTTCGCTGGTGAATTTAATTCATTTACATTCAGTGTAAGTAATGATAATTATGCATTTATTGCTGTCATTCTTTTAAGTTTTGTACTATGGTGTCCATGGTTTATTTGTTCCAAATATTTTTCTGTGCTGAGTTAATTTTGTTATCAGATTTTCATTTTTTTTCATTGTTTTTTATTTTGTATTTGCTATGTCCTTATGATTTTCTTCTTTCTTATTTCCTTAGAAGACTTATTAATTTTCTTTGTGGTTACCCTGAAATTAATTTTTATTTTCTAAGTTTGAAACAGTCTGTACTATTTTGATATTGTCCAGACATCCTCTCTGCTTGGAAGTTCTTGGAAGCATAAAGTTCCTCTTTATGCTTTATAGTTGTTATCTTTTACAGACTGATGCTTCTAGTTCTCTATTTTCAGGGCAATCTACTTCCATAGAGATACCACCTCAGAAAACCAAGGAGGGGTTACTCTGAGTCAAATTGACTACATGCCAGTGAGCTTTGTTTATTTGTTTGTTTGTTTTTAAGCTTATTTTGATTTTAAGAATTATTTTTCTTAGTGGGTTTCTGAGTAACGTTGTCATGTGTCTTAGGTTGTTATCCTACATTGTTGCTTTTTGTCCAAAGGACTCCCTTTAGCATTTCTTGTAAAGTTGGTCTGGATTTTTCAAATTTCTGTTCACCTGGAAATGCCCTAATCTCACCATCATATTTGAGGGAATGTTTTTCTGGATATATAATTCTATTTTTAAAGATTTGTAGTCTAGTGTAAGTGATGGTTTCTCAAATTTTTGGTTCTATATAAAAATGAGTAATACCAATCAAGTTCTCCCTAGAGCTAAACATTTTATATACATTAGCTTATTTACCTATCACATCAACCTACAATGCAGTCAATATTATTACCAACGCAACCTTTTTTCTTATATAGAAATAAAGGCACAAAGTGATTAAGTAACTTCAAAAGTCACAGAATGAAGAGTCAGGGTTTGAGTCTAATGCTTGAACCAAAGTTCTTGTCCTGCTTCCCAGTGGAGTTAGTAATCACTAGACTCTCATTTATTTTCCTCCCCTGACCCTGCTTTATTCCCTCACTCTGTATTCTAAGCAAGCTGTTGTTGTAAACCATTGTCAGGCTGGCCCCTGACTCATGGCAGCTTTTGACTCATGACAGCTCCATCCACAGCAGACTAAAACATTACAAAATATTACTTGTTCCTGTGTCATCCCCATGATCAGTTGTGCATCTGACCATTGTGATCTATAGCGTTTCATTGGTTAACTAACAGAAGTTTGAATTTTATTCTTTCTAGTTTTATATATGTCATCCCACTGCTTCTTGTCTGCATGCTTTCTGCTGAGAAATAAGAGCTCAGTCTTGTTGATTGCCTTTTTAAGGTAACATTTCATTTTTCCCAAGCTACTCTCAAGATTCTTTCTTTGTCTTCGGTTTTGGAAAGTTTGATTATGATATGTCTTGGTGACTTACTTTTAGGGTCTATCTTGTATGGGGTTATTGAGTTTTTCAATGGATAAATTTTCATCTTTCATGATATTAGGGAAGTTTTCTGCTAGCAAAACTTCAACAATTTTTTCAATAATTTTTTTTTCTTGTTTTTGTTTTGTTTTTGCCACCTCCTGTTCTGGAATTTCAGTCACACATGCATAAATTCTCTTGATATTGTCCACATGATTCTTAGGCTTTCTTCATTTCCCTTCATTCTTTTTTTTTCCCTAATTTTTCCTCCTACAAACTGGTGTCAAGGAATTTATCTTCCAGCTGGCCAATCCATTCTTCAAGTGATTCAATGCTACTCTTGTCCTTCCAATATGTTATCTATCTCCACTCCAGCAATCTGGATTGCTGAGTGTCATTTTTTGTTTGATTTCTAATAGTCTATTTTGTCATTTTGCTCTTGTATTGTTTTCCCAATTATTCTACAGGATTGTCTGTTTTCCTTGATTTTGTTTGTGATTTCCTTGAGATCTTGGAAAGATTACATATTTAGGGAGCTCTGGTGGCATAGTGCCTAAGGTATTTGACTGCTAGCCAGAAGGCTGGCAGTTAGAATCTACCAGCCAGTCCTTGGAAGGAAGACTGGGCAATTTAGTTCCATAGAGATATCACCTCAGAAATGCAAGGTGGGGTCTATATGAGTTAGAATCAACTTGACAGCAGTGAGTTTAGTGTACATATATTCCTTATCCCATTCATTGCAATTGAATTGATTTTCATGCACAATGACCTTATAGGACAGAATAGAGCTGTCCCATAGGGTTTCTAAGGCTGTAAATTTTATGGAAGAAGACTGCTCCATCTTTTTCCGGCAGATTGGCTGATAGGTTCAAATTGACAACCCCTAGGTTAACATCCAAAGCCACCAGAGCTCCTTAAATTCCTTATCAGGCAGTTCTTTTATCTACGCTTCCTGAGGAAATTATCTAGTTCTTTAATTTGGTCACTTGCTTGCACTATCAGTGTCCTGTTTCTTTGTTTGAACTGAAGTTATCCATTTCCTCTGAGACATTTTGGAAGTTTTGTTTTTACGTTTTGATATTGCATTGGTTTTATTCACCCTGATTTTTATTTTGCTTTGTTTTGACATATCCAAATAGGAGACAAGTATGCCTCTTTTATTGCTAGTTTGGCAGCAACAGGGAACTCCCCATTTGTCTCCAGTTAGGTAGAGTAACTAGTAGGAATATGGGTGTGGGTCTTTGTTGGTCGTGAAGAGAAGCTGCAAGGATAAGAAGAAGCTGTTGTTCACTGTCTGTCATTGATCTAGTGGTATAGGAGCAGGTTGTGGTACTCATCCATTTGATAAGGTGGTAGGTCTACAGGTACGGCTGACTGTTGTTGTTGTTTCTATGTGCCGTGGAATTGGACCCGACTCATAGCAACCTCTCCTTGGGTTTCCGAGCCGGTATCACTACTGAAGTAGATTGCCCAACCTTCCTTCTGAGGAGTGGCTAGTGGGTTTGAACCTCCAGCCTTCTGGTTAGCAGCCAAGAACCTTAGGCATTATGGCTGACTAGTAGGGAATTAATGTCTACCTCCTGTTGGAGGGAGAAGAAAAAAATGGATGAGAAGGATGGATAAGAATTAAAGGCAAAAATAAAAGAAGATGGAATGGGAGAAATAAACAAATAAAAAGGCAGAAATAGCAGAAGAAAAGAAAAGGAATTTGGAGAAAAAATGAAAAAGTATAAAAAGGGAGAGAAAGGATGGTGCAGTTATGGTCAGCTAGCATCAGTGGCAGCAATGGGCTGTGATGTGATCCATAGAAGCATGTCCCCATGTAGGGGCCAGAAACCTGGTTGCACAAGAGCCGGCAACAGAGAAGTACATGGTGATGGCCATCCTATATTCAGTAGGAACAAGCCCTGTCATTATACAAGCACAGAAAGGCAGAGCCACAGACACTGGCCCTTTCTGTTTCGGGTATTGTGCAACAGGTGGCTGGTCTGCTAGTGGAAAAAGGCAGGCTGAGAATCTTGGAAGGTGGTAGATGGTTGGGGCCTGTCCATAGCCAGTAGGGGTGGTCAGAGCTGAAAGAGGGCTCCCCCTCGTTACTGGGAAGGTATGTTTGGGAAAGCAAAGAAAACACCTCTCCAGTCACAGTTCACTGGTGTAGGCCTAGTGTACTTCTAGGAGTGTTTAACTGATTATCAAGCACCTGCCCAGACTCAGTCAAGAGGGAGCCACCTGGAGTTCAGCATCTCCAATTCCCACCCCATAGGCCTTTTCCTTCTTGTGGGCACTAAACCCAAACCTTTAGTGTTCACAAGCAGTGAGTTCTTTCATCCCCTTTCACTGGCTCCCTCCTCACTCCATGGCCATTTGTGCCACTGGAAACCTTGCCTGTTTCCCTACACTTTACATTTCTGGATCCAGCGCTTATTCTGCTCAACTTGATTCCCTCCAGATCTGTCCACACTTAGTCTCTGTCCAATGTGTATTCCATGAAGTTGAATTCTCTATGTCTATGTATGATACATTCTTTCTCTTAAAAAGGCCATGCTTCATCAGGCCCTGCTTTTTCTCTCTCTTGTCATTCTCCTCACTCCATCTACCTTTCCAATCAGTGCTCAATCTAATTCTTTATCCTCTCATTTGATGTTCTGACTTCTATGATAATTATCTTTATCTGTTTCACTCAGTTTTTCTGGGTCTGGTTATAGAGTGATTGGGTGGAGTGTGTCACCAGGATGCCATATTGTCTCCACTTCCTTCCCTCATTTTTAAGTAGAGATACAAGTTTTGGTACAGGGGAAGAAGTGCTACATCTCAAGGTGAGGATGTACCTATTCTTTCATAAATTGTTTGATGTTGAAGAGAGGAATGTAATTAGCTATATTCGTTTTCATATGCTGATACCAAACCAAAAACCAAATTCACTGCCATTGAGTTGATTCCAACTCATAGTGACTGCCATTGGGTTTCTGAGGAAGTAAGTCTTTAGAAAAGTAGATTGCCCAGTCTTCCTTCCACGGAGTTACTGATGGGTTTGAACTGCCAACTTTCTGGTTAGTAGTCAAATAAATGCCTTAGGCACTATGCCACCAGAACTCCTTCATATGCTGATATACTATGAAAAGAGAACTGGTAACCCTTTCAGCTTTACCTAAACAATAGAAGTGGAGTTTATTAGCACTATATTTTTCATTTATATTTTATCATATTGATGTTTTGCCTTGTAATAAATGTTGTTAGGTGCCATGGTGTTGGTTCTGACTCATGTCAACCCTATGTACAACAGAATGAAAAACTGCTTGGTCCTGTGCTATCTTCACAATCATTGCTATGCTTGAGCCCATCACTGCAGTCACTAAGTCAATCCATCTTGTTGAGGAACTTCTCTTCTTTCATGGATCATCTACTTTATCCAGCACAATATTCTTCTCCAACCACTGATCCCTTCTAACAATGTGACCAAAATATGGGAGACAAGCTGGCCTTTCTTGCTTCTAAAGAACTTTCTGGCTGTACTTCCTCCAAGACAGATTTGATTGTTCTTCTGGGAGTTCATGATACATTCATATTCTTCTCTAACACCACAATTCAAAAGGATCAGTTCTGTGGTCTTCCTAATTCACTGCCCAGATCTTATATGCATAGGAAGCTATTGAAAATACCATGGCTTGGGTCAGGCACACCTAAATCTTCAAAGTGAAATCTTTGGTCTTCCATACTTAAAAAGGTCTTTTTCAGCAGATGTGGGAAATGAAATATGTCCTTTGATTTCTTGATTGCTGCTTTCTTGGATGTTGATTGTGGATCCAAGTAACATGAAATCCTTGACAACTTCAGTCTTTTCTTCATTTATCAAGATGTTGCTTATTGGTCCAGTTGTGAGAATTTTTGTTTTCTTTATGTTGAGGTATAATCCATACTGTGGACTGTAATCTTTGATGTCAATCAGTAAATGCATCAAACTTTCTTCATTTCAGCAAAAGAGGATGTGTCATTTGCATATTGCAAGTTGTTTATGAGCCTTTCTTCATTCCTGATGGTATGATCTTCTTATCTGTCTTTTCTGATTATTTGTTCAGCCTATAGGCAGAATAAGTTTGGTGAAAAGATTCAGTCCTGAAACACACCTTTCCTGATTTTAAACCATATGATATCTTCTTGAATGACCACTTCTTTGTCTATGTAAAATTTCCTCATAAGCACATATAAGTGTTCTGGAATTTCCATACTTCACAATGTTATCCATGATTCGTTATGACCCACACAGTTGAATGCCTTTGCATAGTCAAGAAACACAAGTAAACATCTTTCTATTATTCTTTGTTTTCAGCCAAGATCCATCTGACATCAACAATGATATCCCTCATCCCACATCTTCTGAATATGGCTTGAATTTCTGACAGTTCCCTTTCAACATACTGCTGCAATCAATTTTGAATTATCTGCAGCAAAATCTTACTTGCATATAATATTAATTATAGAGTTCAATATGTTGTATCACCCTTCTTTGGAATGGGCATCAATATGAATTTCTTCCAGTTGGTTCTCCAAGTATCTGTCTTCTAAATTTCTTGGCATAAACAAGTGACTGCCTCTAGTGCTGCATCCATTTGTTGAAATATCTCAATGGTATTCCATCAATTCCTGGGGCCTTGTTTTTGCCTGTGATTTCAGTGTAGCTTAGACTTTTTCCTTCATTCTTACTTTGTCTTCTCAAGTTACTCTTTGAAATATTCTGTTCAGCTCTTTTACTTCATTGATTCTTCCATTCACTTTAGCTACTCTCTTGTCAAAAGCAAGTTTCAGAGTCTCTTCTGACATCCATTTGGTCTTCTTTCCTTTCCTGTCTTTTTTTTTTTTTTTTTTAGTAGTAAAGGGACATGAAATCTCCAACTTTATTTATTTATTTATTGTGCTTTAGGTGCAAGTTTACAAAGCAGAATTTGTTTTACATTCAACAGTTCATATACATTTGGTTTCACACCCCAATTACCATCCCCAGCCCTAACCCATCCTTCTCCCCTCCCTGCCCTCTGACCCCCCCCCCCCCACCATGTGCTCTTCTTAACTGTGCACTCCTGTCTATCCAGCTTTCCCTCCATGTAAATTCTGCCCTTCTGGTGCTCCATGGCAATTGCTCCAAGAGGTCTCTGTAGAGTAGGTGAGTGCCTCACCCTGGGTTGGGTGTTCCGCAAATAAGTCTTTCTACTGGTGGTGTTGTGCCTAAGGCATTTGACTGCACCAGAAGGCTGGTTGTTCAAACCCACCAGCCAGTCCTTGGAAGGAAATTTGGGCAATCTACTTCTATAGTGATACCTCCTTCGAAACCTAAAGATGGGTCGCTATGAGTCAGATCTGACTCCATGGCAGTGCATTTGGTTTGGTTGGTACTGTTGGGCTGAGAGCCAGTCCTTGCGAATGAGTTCTATCTCAGGCCCAAAGTATATTCCAGGGCCATAGTCTCAGGGGTACCACCAGACTCCATGTGACCATTAATTCTGGTGGTTATTTTGTTTTTGAGTTTTGTTCCATGTTTTTCTTCTCACTCTACCCAGGATCTCCAGTTTCGTTCCCTTATTAAGTGATTGACATTGGTAGCTAGGCACCATCTAATTCTTCTGATCTCAAAGTCCATCATATCCTTGGACTAACTGTTTCCAAATGCCCTGGATTTTCTTCACTCTTCTTTACTTCAGATGAGAGAAGACCATTAGCTGCATCTTAGGTGGCCACTTGAAAGCTTTTAAGACCCCGGTTGCTACTCACAAAGGTAGGTTGTGGAACAAGATTTTTGTGTATTATGTTGTGCCTATTGAACCTGGTGTCCCTGGGTACTATGGTGCTGAGTAAGCAGGCCTGGTGGTTCTCTCTCCCATGGTGTTTAGGTATCTGTGAGGGATTACTCCAACTCTGTCTTCTGTTGCTTCTGTGATGATTGTGGTTATTTTGTATCACTAGTATCTATGCAAGATTATCTTCAGCTAAATCTAGGGTATATTCCTGTTTGCCATTCCCCATCTCATCTTCTCAGTTGTCTGTGCATTTATCTGTAGCCTGGTGTTTGGTGTTAGTAGTAATGCAGTATTGTGAATATATTGGTATTAGCCTCTGTCATTTATATCTTATATGCACAATTTGGTGTCCTCCCTTTCCCCAATGTTATCATGCTGGTCACAGACTCTTTCATTACTGTCCCTCCCCTTATCCAACTCAGCATGTGTTCCCCAACTAGTTCCCTCCACTTCCCTCCACTTCCCTTCCATCTCTGGTAACCTACATAGTGAGTTCCCTTCCTTAAGCAAATTCTTCCTTGATTTTTTTATAGTAATGGGCTCATACAATATTTGTCCTTCTGCAATTGACTTATTTCACTCAGCATAATGTCTTCCAGATTTATCCACATTGTGAGATGATTCATGTATTCTTTATTATTCATTAGTGTACCCTAGTTTTCCATTGTATGACTGTACCATAATTTGATTATCCATTCAACTGTTGATGGGCATTTAGGTTGTTTCAATTGCTTTGCTATAGTGAATTGTGCTGCAATGAACATGGGTGTGCATGTGTCTGTTTGTGTCCTGTCTCTCACCTCTTTAAGATATATTCCTAGTAATGGAAGTACTGGTTCAAATGGTATTTCTATTTTCAGTTTTTTAAGGAAATGCCATACCATTTTCCGCAATGGTTGTACCATTTTGCATACCCACCAGAAGTGTATGAAAGTTCCAATTGCTCTGCAACCTCACCAGCATTTATTTTCTGTCTTGTTGAACTTTTCTATTATTGCTGTGGTGAGATGACATCTCATCATTGTTTTGATTTGCATCTCTCTAAAGGCTAATGATTGTGAGCATTTCCTCACGTATTTGTTGGCTGCCAGCATATCAACTTTAGTGAAGTGTCTGTTCATGTCCTTAGCTCATTTTTTAATTGGATTGTTTGTCTTTTTGCCATTGAAGTGTTGAAGTTTTCTATAAATTTTGGAAATAAGTCCTTTGTCAGATATGTTCTAGGCAAGTATTTTCCCCAATCTGTAGTTTTTCTTTTTATTCTTTTGGAGAAGTCTTTCAATCCATATAAGAATTTAATTTTTAAAAGGTTCCAGTCACCTAGCTTCTCTTCCACTGTCTATGCATTCTGGGTTATACTTGATTGTCTATTTATGCCATAAATCAGAGCCCCTAGATTTGGCCCTATTTTATCTTTGATGAGCTTTGTAGTTTTGGGTTTTACATTTAAGTCTTTGATTCAACTTGAGTTTGTTTTTGTATATGGAGTGAGGCATGGGTCTTGTTTCATTTTTCTGCAGATGATACCCAGTTTTGCCAACATCATTTATTAAAGAGGCTATAGCTTCCCCATTTAATGTGTTTTGGTCCTTTCTCAAAGATCAGCTGTCCATAGATGGATAGGTCTATTTCTGGGTTTTTGATTCTGTTCCATTGGTCTACCTACCTATCACGGTACCACTACCACGCTGCTTTAACTACTGTGGCTGTATAGTCAGTTTTGAGATCCGGGAGTGTGAGACCTGCCACTTTGTTTTTCTTCTTCTGTAGTGCTTTGCTTATTTGAAGTCTCTTACTTTTCCATATAAAGTTAATAATTGATTTTATCCATATCCTTTAAAAATGTTGGTGTTATCTGTATTATTGACATTTTCACAATAGTCATTCTTCCTAACCATGAACAAGGCAGGACCTTCCATTTATATAGATCTCTTATAGTTTCTTGTAGTAGTGTACTATAGTTTTCTTTGTATAGGTCTTTTGTGTTTCTGGTAAAATTTATTCCTAGATATTTTATCTTTTTGGTAGCTATTGTAAATGATATTGTTTTCCTTAATTCCTTTACAGAGGCCTTTTTGTTGGTGTAAAGGAATCCAACTGATTATGATTATTACTATTATTATTATTATTATTAAAATACTGATTTTATTTCACATGTATATTTTTGTCTCCCCACCATTTCCATTTCTCTGACCACTGCTACTACAATGTCCTATCATAACATTCCATACAAACTTAAAACCAAGCAAAGAGTGGAGTTCTATCTTTAAAAACTAAACTGGCATTTTGGACAATAAAAGGCTAAGGAACCTGGACAATATTTATCAGACATGGTAGGGAAAGTTCTCACTCTGCATTATAAAAAAGGACAGCGAAATATCAACTGTTACAGAAATGAAATAAGACAGAAAATTTTAACAAATTGTTTAAACTTTTTTTTTTTTTTTTTTAAGAGACTTCCTCCACTGCCAGAGATCTTAAATAGTCTCCTGGTCAGTCATCCAGAAGCAATTCTTCAAATAATTGATGAATTTGGCTTCCACTTCGGGAAGAAAACTACCTTTTTTTATACTTGCTTGCATTTTTGATTTAATGTCTTCTACAGAACCAGGTCCTTTGGTATTTTAGGAGTTTTTTCCTGTTTTTTGAAGGATTCTTGAAATTTTGATCTTGGTGTTAGTGGTTTTAAGTCTTTTCCATTCTGGTTTGATTTTTGTGCATTTTTGGCTGGATTATCCCATACAGATTTCTTCGCTGGAGCTTTTTCTTCAGTTTCATCATTGTCAAAATCATCATCGTCATCATCATCATCATCATCGTCATCATCATCATCATCGTCATCATTGTCGTCATCGTCATTGTAATCATCTTCATCAGCAGCGAGTTTTACTTCTTTATGTGGAACTTTCTTACCACTGGCAGGGGAAGATTGCTTTCCTGATATACTTAGGAGCTTCACATCTTCTTCCTCTTCATCATCTGACTCTGCATCTTCTTCCAGAGCTACTAAGTGCTGTCCACTGATATGCACAGCCCTTGAGCCACACTTCAACCATAACACCACAAGGGAGACCGTTGGCTGTACAGACATTTTCAAAGTTGCTAGTGTTACTTCAGTTGGGCTGCCTTCATAAATCATTGCCTCTACTTCAACAATGTGCAATTCATCCTTTGCACCAGCCCATAAACTGACCATTCTTAAAGATAACTGGTGCTCATTTTTCATCATTATCCACCTGAAAGTGATAATCTTTGTCAGTCTTTAGTTCACAACCAAAAATACAGTTTTGAGGCCTCGGGGTTCTCATGTCCATGTCCATCGAATCTTCCATGAGGTGGTGACACTCACTTAGGTGGGACAGAAGAAGAACAGAGATAAGCCACTACTGTTTCTCAGAACAGCAGCTCATGATGGAATCACACCAGGGCTCCAACTTATTTTTGTATGTTGACTTTGTATGCTGCCACTTTGTTGAACCTCTCTATTAGTTCTAGTAGTTTCTTTCTCTCTTTCTTTCTTTTTTGCTAAGTCTTTTGGGTTTTCTATGTATAGGAACATGTCATCTGCAAATAAAGATAGCTATACTTCCTCTTTCTCAATTTGCATGCCTTTTATTTTTCTTTCTTACCTTATTGCCCTGGCTAAGACTTCCAATACAATGTTAAATAGAAGTGGTAATAGAGGGGATCCTTGTCTGGTTCCCATTCACAAGGGGAGTGCTTTGAGTCTTTCTCCATTAGCAATAACGTTGCCAGTTGGCTTTACATATATGCCCTTTATTGTGTTGAGGATTTTCCCTTCTATCTTTATTTTGCTGAGAGTTTGGAAGAGGAACAGGTGGATTTTATTAAATGCCTTTTCTGAGTTGATTGATATGATCACATGGTTCTTTTGTTTTGTTTATGTAATGGATTATTATCAATTGTTTTTCTGATGTTGTACCATCCTTGCCTACCTGTTATGATTCCCACTTGATCATGATTTATTTATTTATTTTTTGATATGTTGTTGGATTCTATTGGTTAGGATTTTGTTGAAGTTTTTTTTGTCTATATTCACAAGGAATATTTGTCTCTAGTTTTCCTTTTTAGTGGTGTCTTTCACTGGTTTTGATACCAGTGTTATGTTTGCTTCATAAAATTAATTTGGAACTATTTCATCTTTTTCTATGTTCTGGATAGTTTCAGTAGTACAGGTATATATTCTGCTCTGAATGTTTGGTAAAAATCTCCAGTGAAGCCATCAGGACCAGGATTTTTTCTTGTGGGAAGTTTGTTTTGTTTTGTTTTGTTTTGTTTTATCTGCTCAATTTCTTCCTTTGTTATGGGTCTGTTCAAGTATTCTATCTCTGACAGGGATAATTTAGGTCTTGTGTTTCTAGAAACTTGTCCATCTCTTTTAGGTTCTTGAATCTGTTGAAGTACAGTTCTTCATAATACTCTGTCAATATCTTTTTTATTTCACTTGGCTCTGTTGTGATGCCACTCTTTTTGTTCATTATTTTTGTTATTTGCATCTTCTCTTTCTTTTCTTTTGTTAGATTTGCCATTAGTTTGTCAGTTTTGTTAATCTTTTCAAAGAGCCAGCTTCTTGTTTTGTTGACTTTCTTTATTTTTTGTTGTTTGTTTATTTCTTTTCTGTTTCATATATTTCTGCTCTGATCTTTACTATTTCCTTACTTCTGGATACTGTAGGTTTCTTTTGTTGCTCTTTTTCTAATTGTTGGAGTTGTTGAGTTACACTGTTGTTTTGTTTCTTTCCTCTTTTCTTGATATGTGTATTTATTACTATCAATTGACCTTTGAGTACTGCTTTTGCTGTGACCCGTAGGTTTTGGTAAGATGAATCTTCATTCTCATTTGTTTTTTAGGAACTTTTTTTATTATTTCACATTTTATTTCTTCTATTACCCAGTAGTTTTTGAGCAGTGTATTATTCAACTTCCACATGCTTGGTATTTCTTTCCTGTATTTTTAATGAACTTTTTCTTTTTCATTTATGATGTTCTCGTTGTCATGCCACAACTTATCTAGTCTTTGGTCACTTCTTTTCTTCAGCAAAATCTTCAGATGGTCTCTAAATTCAGGTGGAATATATTCAAGGTCATATTTTGGCTCTCTTTGACTTGCTTCAGTTTTCTTCAGTTTCATCTTAAAATTGCATATGAGCAATTGATTGTCTGATCCATTTTCAGAGCCTGGCCTTTTTCAGACTGATGATATTGAGCTTCTCCTTCACCTCTTCCCACAGATGTAGTCAATTTTATTCCTGTGGATTCTATCTGGTGAGGTCCATGTGTATCATCACCTTTTATGTTGTCTAAAAAAAGATATTTGCAATGAATATGTTGTTGGTAAGGCAAAATTCTATTATGTGACTTCTGGTGTCATTTCTATCACCAAGTCCATGTTTTCCAACTACCTATCCTTCTTCCTTGTTTCCAAATTTTGTATTCCAATCACTAGTAATTATTAATGTATCTTGGTTGCATGTTTGGTAAATTTCAGATTACAGAGGTTGATAAATATCTTCAATTTCTTTGGCTTTAGTTGTTAGTATATAAATTTGAATAATATTAGTATTGACTGGTCATTCTTGTAGATGTATGGATATCATCCTATCACTGACAGCAATGCTTCAAGATCTTGAAATATTGTTTTTGATGATAAATGTGACACTATTCTCTTCAATTTGTCATTCTCAGCATAGTACATCATATGATTGTCTAATAAGAGTGACCAATATCAGTCCATTTCAGCTCAATAATGTCTAGGATCTACCATTCATCTGTCATTTTGTCTTACTGTGGTGGTATGTGTGTTGTGGTGAAGCTAGAGGCTATGCCACTGGTATTTCGAATACCAGCAGGGTCATCCATGGTGGACAGGTTTCAATGGAGCTTCTAGATAAAGACAGATTGGGAAGAAGGACAGGGCCATCCACTTCAGAAAAAAAAAAAAAATAACCAATGAAAATATTATGAATAACAGTGAAACAGTGTCTGATATATTACTGGAAAACTTTATGAACAGCCATAAAATATTTTCTGAAATAATGCCAGAAGATGGCCCCTCAGGTTAGAAGGCACTCAAAATATGACTGGGAAAGAGCTGCTTCCCCAAAGTAGAGTCAAACTTAATGACATGAATGGTATAAAATTTTCATTTGCTGATGGGTTGTCACTCAAAATGTGATGAAACAGCTAAAAACATCCATTAATAATAAAAACATGGAATGTACAAAGTATGAATCTAGCAAGTTACCAATCACAAAATGGAACACATAAAGATCAATCTCTTAAGTGAGCTGAAATGGACTGGTACTGACCATATCAAATCCAACAATCATATGCTGATTCTACTATGTTGGGAATGGCAAATTGAAAATAAATGACATCACATTCATTGTCAAAAAGAACATTTCAAGTTCTCTCCTGAAGTACAAAGTTGTTAGTGATAGAATAATATCCATATGCCTACCCATAAGGAAGACCAGTCAATATCACTATTATTCAAGTTTATACACCAAACAACAAAGTAAAGATGAAGAAATTTGAGATTTTTACCAACTTCTACAGTCTGAGGGAGCTCTGGTAGCATAGTGGCTAAGACAGTTGCCTGCTAACCAGATGGCTGGCGGTTCAAACCCACCAGCCACTCCTCAGAAGGAAGGTTGGGCAATCCTACTTCCATAGTGATACTGCCTCGGAAACCCAAGGAGGGGTCGCTATGAGTCAGGTTTGACTCGACGGCACATAACAACAGCAACAACAGTCTGAAATTGAACAAACCTGCAATCAAGATGTATTGATAATTACTGATGATTGGGATGAAAAAATTAGAAACAAAGAAGAAGCATCAGTAGTTGGAAAATTTGTCCTTGGTCCTGAGGCCTCGGGGCCATAGTCTCAGGGGACATGACGCTCAATTGGCACACATAGTTCACAAAAATTTTGTTCTACAACCCACTTTGGTGAGTAGTAGCAGGTCTTAAAAGCTTTTGAGAGGCCATCTAAGATGCAACTATTGGTCTCCTCTTGGCTGAAGCAAAGAAGAGTGAAGAAAATCAAAGTCATCTGGAAACAATTAGTTCAAAGATAAGATGGACATGAGGAGCTCAGCCTCCATGACTCAAGACCAGAACTAGATGGTGCTTGGCTACCAATGCCAACAGCTTGGAAAGCAATCAAACCTGGAGATCCTGGATAAAGTGGGAGGAAAAATGTGGAATAAAATTCAAAAATGACCAAAATTATTGGTTGGAAAGAGACTGGTGGAAGGTCTGAGACTATGGCCCTGGTTACCTTTCGAGCCTGAAATGGACTCACTTACATGGAATGGTTCTCAGCAAAACAGTAGAAAGACCTACGTACAGAACCCCTACCCCAGGTAAATGCACCCACCTTATCTAGGGGGATGGACCTCTTGGATCAAGCAGCCATGAGACACCAGAGAGGTAGCACTCACATAAAGGGAATGTTGGATAGATGGGAATGTATAGATGAGAGGGGCACAGAGAGGGAGTGGTCAGAGGGAAGAAAGGGGAGGAGAGATTGTTTTATAATTGGGAACAGTAATTGAGGCCATGAAACCAGATGTGCATGAACTGTTAAGTGTAAAACAAATTTGCTATGAAAATTTGCACACAAAGCTTAGTAATAGAAATGACACTGGATATTGCATGATAGAATTTTGCAAGATCAATGACATTCATTGCAAATACCTTGTTTCCAACAACATAAGTGGTGACTATACAATGTGGATCACACCAGATGGAATACACATGAATTATATTGACTACATTGTGGAAAAGGCAATAGAGAAGCTCAATATCTTCAGCCAAACCAAAGCCAGGAGCTTACTGTGGAACTGACCATAAATTGTTCATATGCAAGTTCAAATTGAAGCTGAAGAATATTTAACAAGTCCATAAGAGCCAAAATATGACCTTAAATAAGTTCCACCTGAATTTGGAGACCATCTGAAGAATAGATGAAATTCATTGAATGTCAATGACCTAAGACCAGATGAATTGTTTGCTGACATCATGAACATCATAAATGAAGAAACCCAAATGTTATTATAAAGACAAGAAAGGAAGAAAGGACCAAAATGGATGTCAAAAGAGACTGACACTTGCTCTTTAATGGAGAGTAGCTAAAGCAAATGGAAGAAATGATGAATTAAAAGAGCTCAACAGAAGATTTCAAAGGGTGGCTCGAGAAGACTAAGTGAAATAATGAAATGTGCAAAGACATGGAATAAGAACACCAAAAGGGAAGAACACACTCAGGCTTTCTCAAGCTGAAAAAACTAAAGAAAAAATTCAAGCCTCAATATTGCAATATTGAAAGATTCTATGGGTAAAATATTGAACAATGCAGAGAGCTTCAAAAGAAGATGGAAGGAATACACAGAGAATACACAGAGTCACAAAAATATTGGTTGATGTTCAATCATTTCAGGAAGTAACAAATGATCAATAACCAATGGTATTGAATGAAGAAGTCCAAGCTTCAATGAAGGAATTGGCAATAAACATGCCTTCAGGAATTGATGAAATAATGTTTCAACAAACAGCTGAAACACTGGATGCACTTACTTATTTATGCTAGGAAATTCAGAAAACAACAACCTGGCCAACTGATTGGAAAAAAGAGATAACTGTGTCCATTTCAAAGAAAGGTGATCCAACAGAGTGTGTCAATTATTGAACTATGTCATTAATATTATACTCATATAAAATTTTGCTGAAGATAATTAAACAATGGTTGCAGAAGTATATTGATAGGGAACATCCAGAAATGCAAGCTCAGTTCAAAAAGGAACCTGGAACAAGGAATATCATTTCTGATATCAGATGGATTTTGGCTGAAATCAAAGGATAGCAGAAAGATGTTTATCGGTGTTTCATTGATTATGCAAAAGTATTCAACTGTGTGGATCATTACAAATTAAGGATAATGTTGCAATGAATGAGAATTCTCAAACACTTAATTGTGCCTATCAAGACCTGTATGTAGACCAAAAGGCTGTCATTCAAACGGAACAAGAGAATACAGAGAACACAACATCAAGAATAGGGGAAGACTCATTAACAATCTATGATATGAAGATGACACAACCATGCTTGCTGAAATTGAAGAAGACTTGAAGAGCTTACTGATGAAGATTAAAGAGCACAGTCACCAGTACGGATTATTCAACATAAAGAAAACAAAAATCTTCACAACTGGACCAATAAGCAACACCATGATAGTGGAGAAAAGATTGAAGTTGTCAAACATTCCATTTTACTTTGATACACAGTCAGCATCCATGGAAGTAGCAGTCAAGAAATAACACATCCTATTGCACTAGACAAATCTGCTGTAAAAGACCTCTTTAAACTATTGAAAAGCAAAGATGTCACATGGAAGACTAAGGTACACCTAACCTAAGCCATGGTATTTTCAGTTGCCTCAAATGCATATGTAAGTTGGACAACAAATAAGGAAGATCAAAGAAGAACCAATGCCTTTGAATTGTGGTGTTGGTGAAGAATGCTGAGAATACCATGGACTGCCAGAATGGTCTATCATGGAAGATGTACAATTGGAATGCTCTTTAAAAGTAAGAATCACCAGACTTCATCTCACCTACTTTGGTCATGTGTTCAGAAGGGATCATACCTGCAGATAAATATCATGCTTGTTAAAGTGGATGGTCAAAGAAAAAGGACAAGACCCTTTGCTTGATGGATTAACACAGTTGTGACAATGAGTTCAAGCTTAGCAAGGATTGTGAGGATGATGCAGAATGGGGCAGTGTTTTGTTCTGTTGTACATAGGGTCACTATGAGTCGGAGTCAACTCCACGTCACATAACCACAACAATCTTTAGGATATTGATCTTTATGTGTTCCATTTCATTGTTGACATCTTGCAATTTTCTTTGTTTCATACTCTTAACATTCCAAGATCCAGTTGTTAATGAATGTTTGCAGCTGTTTCTTCTCATTTTTAGTTCTACCTCATCAGCAAATGAAGGTCTATGAAGCATTATACCATCCATGTCATTAAAGCAAACTGTGCTTTGAGGAGGCAGCTCTTCCCTAGTCATATTTTGAGTGTCTTCCAACCTGAGGGGCTCATCTTCTGGTGCTATATTAGATAATTTTTCCCTGCTACCCATAAGGTTTTCAATGACCTTCCTCCCCGCCCCCCCAGAAGTGGACCTGGCCACATCCTTCTTCCTAGTCTATCTTATTCTGGAAGCTCCACTGAAACCTTCCCACCATCGATGTCTCTGCTAGTATTTGAAATACTGGTGACATAGCTTCCAGCATCATGGCAACATGCAAGCCACCGCAGTATGGTAAACTGACAGACAAGTGGTATAACAAACAGATGTTTTATATTCCAAATTTTGAAACTACTCTTCTCAAATGATACATGTTTCAGCCAGAGCTATGGTTAATTGTTGAATATTATTATGAAAGAACATCATGGTTGATAAAAGAGAGTGTTAGTGAAAATGAAGGAAAGTCTCAATGAGATAAATCTGTGCAATGGCTGTAACAATAGGCTCAAACATACCAATGATCTGAGGATGGCATAGGACAAGGTAACTTCTTCTTCTTTTGTACATAAGGTCATCACGAACCAGAGCCAATTTGATGGCACCTAACAGCAATAACAATAATTTCTAAGTAAAGTAAATACAAACAAAACAAATAGTTCATATTGCCACATGTCTAATCAGAGAATTATCATGGCCAATGAAGCACAAGTCTTTGTTTACCCTGAGGGACATATTGGTTGCTTTTTTTTTTTTTTTTTCTCTCTAAATTTTGAAAATAAAATACAAATTTATTTCGAGGATTTACTAACAAATTTTGTATTAGGAACAAACCAGTCAGTATTTTTCATGTTTTAAATCATCCACTTCTTTTTGTTCTATGGGGCCTGTTACTATATCTGAGGTTTGCATAGGGATATGAGTAATCAACTAAAGTAATCAATATTTTTTTCCAGAACTCTCATCACCTAAAAATTTCCTTCAGAACACTTTCCAATCCTGAAGTCAAACCTTTGTTCCTAGATGAGATTAAAAATAAAGAAATGAAAGAACTCTAACTGGGAACCTCTGATCTTACATCTGCAGTGTTCCCCATGGTGGGCAGGTTTTGGCAGAGCTTTCAGATGAAGACAGACTGTGAAGAAGGATGGGGCCGTCGACTTCTGAAAAAACTGGTCACTTAAAAACTTATGAAAACAATGAAACACTCGTTGATACACTACTGGAATAGGGTTGACTTGTAAGAAAAGCCAGTTTTATCTTAAAGAGTTCTGAAGTGAAAGTTTAGATGGAACACATGGGTCATCCAGTTAGTTTGAAAGGAGAGAATATTCCAATATTTTCAGTACTAGAAAAAACATTTACAACTAAAGACATTTTAATGAACACTCCCACACCATTCCCAAATAAAAGAGAATAAAACTTTTAAAGAAAATATTTAATGTGTTCATTTATTTATGTATCCAATAAGTATCTAACACCTACAAAGTGTCAGACTCTGTCAGAATTTGCTTAAATATTCATAGTTTCTGAGTTCATGTTGTACAAGATTTACTATCAAAACATTTATGCAAAAATTATTTTGTATGGGCAAGAAGAAAATAGAACAAAGAGGAACTAAGTATCCGGTGAAATCAGAGATGTCTTGAAAGCATATAAAGCATTTCAATTGAGATAGAAATTGTGAGAAGTGAAAAACTAGGTTGTAAAGTAATTATTGGCCCCTTGGCCCACTCACACTTCACCAACTTTAAGAAAAAAACCTTCTCATAATTTTTTCCTATATAAAAAGAAGTACGTATCTCACCTCCATATGTATAAAAACTCATTATATATTGGGTCCTTTAATAATGCCTCTCCCTATCTTTATGGATTATCTATCCTGCCTCCATCTCATAAGGGCTGGAGCCTTTATGAATGGTATATACTGTCCTGGAACACATAACTATAGATAGAACTATAAGCCCACCATTCACCAAACTGACAACTGAAGCATAGGACTCAGGCTATTTGGCTTAACTGGAGAGTTTATCTCTAAGATGATGGGAAGATTCCAATCTCAGCTACAGCTATTTTAATTGGAACTCAATCTTAAACCTTATTAAATACATGACCCAGATAAACCAAATGGGCATCCACCTTAGAACAACACACCAGTTTCACATTCTTAAATGACATCACCGAGATTCAACTTTGCCCCTTGTGCCAGAGATGACTTTACCCTGGACACTGAGACCATAATCCCCCTGAGGCCTACAGAATGCATCTCTGAAGGCACAGACAAATTAGACACAGGACGTTTATTGCCTTTCTTCTTTTGACATTATGAATTCTATATTTCTTGAACTTGCTACTTTGCTCTCCCTATTATTCTGCTATGCTTCCGATACTGCAAAAATATAAAACCTTAAACACCCATCCTAAAAGGTAAATCTTGTAAAAGTTTCTAAAGATTAATAGTAATTATTACTTTCCCTGGGAGGCAACTGCCTCATATCCTTCTACCCCTCAAGCTCCTGAGGAGAGGACCTCTCACTCCTCAGTGCTTTCTCTGTTTTCCCATTCCAGTTTTCCACCATGACCTCTTATCCTTGTGTTTGACTATGACTACTAAACTACTTCATCCCCTTGGTTACAAACAAATACCACTAACCTTTCTGACACAGGAAATATACTAACTTATTATTCTTTTCTTTAAACAAAAATAGCTCATACTTTAGTTTACTTTACAGCTCCACCAAAATTTTGTTAGATGCCCTCAAAATTTCATATTTATTTCCATGGCTAATACCACATAAAGGAAAATTTAATTATGGGACAGCCTACAAAGATTTCTTACACTTCTTGTTTTCCTCTACTTTACTGTCATATAAAATATTTTCCACACTGTTTAAGGCAACTAAACATCATCACTGCATAATTCCCTGAAAATTTCTTCCATCATTCAGACCATGCAAACAACCAATAATCAAGATCAAAACTGAATGTCAAGGCATGAAAGGGTTAATGGTAATATCATTTTTTAAAATGCCATCTTGTCTCAGTCTTAAGGCCTGGGTGGAGACTGATTAAGCATCTGATTAAGGTCACTCCCTGTCAGTCCCCTTATCAAGTTCTTAAACCCCTAGGCCACTATATACCCATCCTAATCATTCCTTAGGCCAGGAAGCAAACAACTGGTGACAGCCCTTATGGCCCGGAACCTACAGAATTATTAAAATGTCCAATTACTAGGAAGCCTGCTGCAAAAATGGCAAGGAGGCCACATGTTCTGACCTCGTCTAATCCCACAATAGGAAGACAGAATCACCATCAATAGCCCAAGGCCTATTCCTGCCAGGTCAGACATGCTGCCTCCCTCCAGCCCTTTCTCCAACCGTTCCTCCCAAAGTACCACCACCTCTCTCCTGGGTTCGGTAATTTACTGCAGTGGCCACACAGAACTCACAGATTATGGGGTTTATTATGGAAGCACCACAGGCTACAACTCAAGTTCAGGAAAAATGCTCAGTCTCTCTCCCAGCCCACTGTCTCTCAGCCAACAGTCTCTCACAGTCTCTTTCCCAGCAGTGCTGGTCCCTCGGTGTCTCACTCAACAATGCGTGTCTCTTGCACCTCTTTCCCAGCAATGCCTGTCTCAGGAGCACGTGTCTCTTTCAGCAGCACGTCTTCCTCAATCAGCAGTCAGAGAGAGAGTTCTGCCTCTAGGAGGCCTCCTTTTGAGCCCGGCAGAGTGGCCAAACTAGCCAATCATAGCATCAGAACTCTAAGCATGTTAGAGAGAGTGGGAACCTCCCAGAACATTGTATTGTGCCACGCCCAACAGAAATAACCCAGGTGGATAACATTTACAATCAGGAGTTCCTCAGTTGCTCATTCCACCACTGAATTTACAATGAGTTATGGGTAGAAAAGCCATACTAAGTAATTTACTACACTGCACCTGCAAAGCCTAACTAATCATACCCTGCTTGCCATACATGAGCTTTGCCTTAGAATTCCAACTTGTTCTTACCTTATTCCCAGATGTAACCCCTGTGTCTTGATGTGTGTCTGTGCCTCTGGGATCCGAAAAAAGTACTAAATTCTATTGTTTTCTGGCCTACATGTTTTAGTTTAATTTCTGCTAGCAATATCTGACAGACCCCCCACAGAACACTTTGGGTCAAAGTGAACAAAGACTGTGAAATAATATGAGTTGTTTTGGAAAATACAAGTTTAATATCAGGGTATTAATGTTTGAGATGCAGAATTGTAGGATGCAGTAATAATGACTCCATTAACCACAAATTGGAAAGTAACTTCAAACATACTTAAAGGTAAATGGAGAAATAATTGGGGTCAGAGAACTTAAAAGAACATGGTTTCAGCCACAGCCATATCCAGGGATTCAAAGAACATCATCTAAACTCTTTGTGTCTCCATCCCTTCTTTCTTCAGTGCTAACTTCATTCATTATCAGTGAGTTGACAAAAATGGTGGCCAAAGTTTCTTTAGGCGCTGTGCCACCAAAACTTTCTCTGTCTCTGTCTGTCTGTCTGTCTGTCTTTCTCTCTCTCTCTCTCTCTCCATATATATGTAGTGCTTAAGGCATTTGACTACTAACCAGAAGATTGGTGGTTCAAACCCACCAGCCACTCCTCAGAAGGAATACTGGGAAATCTATTTCTGTAAAGATTTACTGCCTTGGAAACCCAAAAGGGGTCTCTATGCATTGGAATAGGCTCAATGGTAATTTTTTTTTTGGTTTGAGAGAGAGAGAAAGAGACTAGTGGAATAGTGAGTAAGATAATTGACTGCTAACCAGAAGTTCAGTGGTTCAAATCCACCAGCCGCTCCACAGGAGGAAGATGAGTCAATCTTCCTCTGTAAAGAATTACAGGTTTGGAAACCCAGTGGAAGTC
>NW_006921642.1:5606655-5608803 GCF_000298275.1 Orycteropus afer afer
AAGGAGTGGCTAGTGGGTTTGAACCGCCAGGCTTCTGGTTAGCAGTCAAATGCCTTAGGCACTACACTACCAGAGCTAGAATAATTTTATCTCCTGTACACATCTATGTGTTTATGCATACATAATGAAAATTGTACTGTTTTTTTTACACACACTTTTTAGGTAAACATTGCAAATTCTAAAGAAGTTATTTTGCATGGTCAAATAAAAAGCCTTCTGAAATAATATGATTTAGAAAGGAATAAAATCAACTATACCAACAATGAATATTTATTAGAACTCAATATGTTCAAATACCATAGCTCACTTATTAAATTTTAATTTCTTGATTATTTCTCCTTCCTTTATAGTATATTAAACATTAGCCTGTAGGGCTGGCTGCTACTGTTTTACATAATGAAAGGCTACCCATATTCATGCAGACACTCACAAATATTTATGTTTGTTTTAGATCAGTAATCTCATGTGAGTTTTGTGTAAAAACACACCAAAGGGAGGAAAAAGAAAAAAAAGAAAACCTTCCAACTCAACTCAGACATCTTGCAGCAGAATATAAACATGAAGATCAGCATTTGGAAATTCCTTTGTAAACAGAAAGACTTGTATTTCTGCATTATAAAATATGTCAGAAGATTGTGCTTGCTTATTTACTTTACTGTTACATATTATATTGGACTTTTTCCTAAATTTTCCTAGATTTGCATAGTGTTAGGGATGCAAAGAAAGGAGTCTATCTATTTGCATTTTTAACATTTGGTATTTTGGGCATAAATGAAGGAAGGAAGTTTGCCCTTATATTCCCTCAGCACATTTCAAGTCATGAAAATACTTCTCCAGTGATTCACTGAAGTGCTCTATAAGATAAGCTAGAAAATTATTGAGACAAGCTTCATATATCAGTCAAAAGTTTAGGCTTGTGAATAAATCTGCATTTCAAATGTATTAAGAAAAAAAATTCTATTATAGAGTTGAGTCACACCCTCTTTCCCAAGACACACCATCAACCACCCAACCATTCCATGTGTTTGTTGTTACAGACTTTTAACTGACTCAAATGTCTACTTCTAACCTTAAGAAACCCTAAGAAATGCCATCCCTTGGAGCCTTACAATAAGTTAACAGTAGGTTGATTCATTTATGATAATTTGCTAAGGCATAGGGTAGTCTGACTGTAATCAGGAGAAACAAACAAGTAGCAGTGACATAACTGAAGATCAAAGTACAATTCACATGTGTTAAATGAATTCAGTGCAAATATAAAGGCTTCAGAGAACTGTGGATTCAAATCCCAGTTTTGATGCATACTTATTGGATGAAGTTTGGTCAATTTCTAATTTGTTCATTTATTTTTAAATGAAAATCACTTATTCTAAAGTATTTGCCAACAGCCTATTGAGCATCAATAAGTTACCTACCTGGACTTAATTTTATTATAACTAGTTCTTGTATTGTTCTCATTATATAAAAGGTGACATTCATGAAATATTTAACACAATGCATTATACACTATGTGGGTTTAATACATATCTATCAAATGAATGAATGGATTGAATAGCACTAACTAAATATCATGCAGTTATAAAATAAAAGAAGATTTACAAAATATAAAAAGAAGATTCTCTACTTAAGAACACATTAGATTCCACAGAGTTTTTAGAAGTTCAAGGAAACGCCACATAAGCTATGCTTATTATTGTTCATTACTCACAATGTTTTTCAAATATATATTTTGTTTTTCAAAAGAATAGTATGACTCAGCTTAAAACTCTTTCCTATTTTCACTGCTTTGGTATTTTTACATATTTTTTTTGTTAATGTACATAAATAATCAAAATAGTATGACACATTTTTGTCTAACTCATCATAGATTAATAGCCTATATAATGTATCAGAATAAAATAATAATGTATTCCTACTAATGCAGTAAGGAGCTCTGGTGGCTTAGTGGTAAAGGCATTGGCTGCTAACCAGAAGATCAATGGTTCAAACCTTCCAGCTGCTCCAAGGGAGTAAAAAGGGGCAATATACTTCCCTAAAGATTTACAGCCTCAGAGCTCTGGTAGCATAGTGGCTAAGGCACTTGACTGCTAACCAGAAGGCTGGCGGTTCAAACCCACCAGCCACTCCTCGGAAGGAAGGTTGGGCATT